>NC_056733.1:1683568710-1683718710 GCF_019279795.1 Protopterus annectens
CACAGAACACATACAATTACACTTACTGATTCCATGTCTGAGCTTGGTGACATCACAGGACCAATCACTTGCAGTGGGGAGGAGGGAAGAGAGAGGTATAGTGATTGACAAGGATAAAGGCCAGTGCAAAAGGAGGTATCTCTTTGGAATGCAGGAGAACCCGCTCCCATGACAGGATGCAGACACAAATACTTACACAACCATACTCAGCCTATGCTGACACACACACTCAGGCATTTGCTGAGACACACAAACACACTCAGCCATTTGCTGACACACACACTCAGGCATTTGCTGTCACACACACAAACACACGCACACAGTTGCCAGTGGTGGGATTAGAACTCCTGCCTATCTAAGGATCACTATTACAGTGCTTCGCAATTACGAGACACGCCACAGAGATTACACATCCTAAGGCAGTCAGACTGCCCTTCTACAATTGAGGACAACAACAGCGGGACACATTCATGAAGTACATAGCTGTAGACCTGTGTGTTTAAAGTAGGTGTCTATTACAACCTGTATGCACAAACAAGACACACCATCCGCAGGTAGGCCTGAGAGTTATAGTTGTAGCACAACAGGAACCTGAACTGGAGTATGGCCATCTGCGGAATGGACAACAACTATCACTATACAGGGTTACAGTAGGCATGCTCATACACTTAGTAGCACAGGGCCGTTTGGGATGCACTATGACTACAACTACACAAGGTTATACTGGGAATGCTCATACACTTAGTAACAAAGGGCTTGTTGGATGCACTGACGCAAATTACACAAGGTGGCAGTGGGTACGCTCATACACTTAGTAGCACAGGGCTGTTTGGGATGCACTCCGATTCTAACCACTGAAGGCCACAGTGTGCATGCTCAAACACTTGCATGTACAGAACACGTTGTAATGGACTCCTATTGTAAACACACAGGTTTACAGTTAGGTACATCTTACCTGTCAGTATATATGCACATCATACTGGTTTACTACCTGATACCTGTATGTCGACTGTAAATGATATATCTGTGTCTGTGCTGTGTGATACACATGCATACATGTACATGAAGTACTGACATATATATGTTACATATACGCATTCATGCATGTGTGGACGTGACAGACAATAGGTTACCTGGGTCGCACAGGCGGATGCTACCTACAGCATGTGTCACACACCTTGCTGCCCTGAAAGGCGTACATTGATAGCAGGTTGTGGACAGTGGCATTATATGTGGAACAGTGGCATGTGCAAGCATAATGTGTTAGCCACCTTATGTAATGGTACTGAGGTGCAGGTGACAAGATGACCTCTACCGGCTGTGGTAACAGTTGTCATTATTAGCAGAACTGCTACCCTAAGTATATTTCACATTGGTCATATACACAAGTTCTGTCACTGTCGGTCACCTTATATGGGGCATTTGCTACCAAGCACATTAATACCACATGCAGTGATGTCATGGTATGGGTGGCAACTACTAGACCAAAACAATGAGCCAATGTCCTGCTGTTATTATGATGTTGTCCAGTGTCTGTCATTCTGGGCTGTCATGATCGAACAATGAGCCTTCAACACAGAGCAAATGCATCCATGTTACACATATGTGTGGATAATACCTAGGTCACATTTACCCATATAGCTGCATTCCAAGGCAAATGTCCTACAAAAAGAAGTAACATCCTGATACCTACATGACAATTGCATTGGATGCTTATGCTAACCCATGCTAGATGTGTGGCTTTAGTAATCCATTTGCTCAATGTAGTACCTACAATGGGGAATACCAATATCTGTGCAGTGAGGAACACCTGGCTGAAGGCTCTGTAGTGCACAATTGCACTACCACCATATAACTCAGATCCAGACATGTGGGCCATAACAGTGGTATGGATCATACAGGTGGTGGTGTACACATATTCATAAAGGCTACTCACATGTAAAGACCACTACTCTGACATAACGCATCACAGATGAGTCAGGTACAGGTGACAGTGGCAAATGCTGCTCATATACATCCACCACCTTGTTCCCAGACTACCAACACACATCCATATGTGGTATGACATAGTATGGTAGACCACCAGATAACCCTCAATTGGTGGACTGTACCTAGGCCTACATCAACTGTGAAATATACCCTTGTACAGACACAGCTGCATAATGTGTTATGCAATGCAATAATACCACTGTTTGTAACCTGATCAGTTGTACACATACCATGGTCCCTCGGATGTTGTCAGCATTAACACGGTCGACTGTTGCTGTACACCAGTAAACAACACCCTCATGGTTGGATATGACCTAACCATACCTGCCCTGGATATATACATCCCACACTCATACAACATATATTACATTACCGTAGCGTTCATTTACCTTTCTACATACAGGTGGCTACAGTCATTACGCACATGCACATGGCAGATAGCATGCTAACAGTACATAAGGTTCGATATCTATGTTGACAGAAGTATCCCCTCTCTACTGGTCACCCATGACACCTATCATATCATACAACACCCCATGTGGCATGTATGTCTTTAGACATGTCCACCTAATGCAGTGCCTATAAACATACCCAAATAACAGGACCATAGGACCTACAAAAGGCCTGTATTGACAGACTCAGGGAAATCCAGCTCTGCACTGTGTGTTCCTGAGTAGTCACAGGTGATATGTTCATGACATGTACAGCCATGTGTGGCCACAGCTCCTACATATACCCCATGTCAACAATTGCAAGCCATGCATGCTATGTGCTCTTTGGACATTAGTCTTAGTACCACAATAGCCAGTACATGCTGGGGTGAGATGTTTACAAGCCGCAGATCTCGCACATGCTTGAATGAGTGTACTGCCTAGCTCTAACAGAGCACATTGCTGGCACTCTTCCAGTACATATGAGGTTTGTGTGGCAAATATGATGTGCTCACAGTTGACCATAACAGTGCCCTGGCTTCACCATGGCACTGTCAAGTAACAGTTTGTAGGAGCATGACATGGAATAATGCTGTGTGTGTAACACTAATATGTGCTGTTGTAATATATGTACACTTGGCTACTCAGTGAAAGTGGTGGTGTCCGACCAGTACATGAATACAACATCCATTATGGTGTAATGCTTGGCTATGTTTCACACATGGTGTGGGGAAGGTGTGGAATGTATCCACTTGACCTGCTATGCACATACTGATGTAGACCGCATATGTGTACAAGTATTGCTGTTTGTGTAGATTCCATGTGTGTGCAGTGTCTCATGTCTGAAGGTGACTGTTGTCTTAGTACATCATGCTGTTGCAATACAGCCTCAACATTACCAACTGTATATGGTGATATGCTCTAAGGAAAGTAAGCTGTACATGAGGTATGGACAGATGTTTGGACATGACTTCTAAGTGGTGGGGCTTCTTTGCAGATGAATGATTACTGAGGACAGCTCACTGGTGTGTTACAACCAGTCCTACAATAACCTGTGTACCTGCTAAAGTTAGGTTTTGTTAACTGAAGTGGAAGACAGACAATGTAGAATGCTGTAAGGGTGGCACAGAAGGCAAACCCCATGATACCTGTAACAGTAATACCTCCCCTGTGCATATACTGTGCATATATCAGCACAGTTTTCAAAGGAAAGAGTCAGTAAGCATTGTACTGAATGTCATAGTGCTGTACTGCTGTAGTACCTATCATGAGATTGGCAGGTGTTTGATTCATACTACTGGCACGTGTGGGTGTGTGTCCATATATGTCACATATGGTTGGGAATACATCCCACATGTTATCACTCTCCTGAACACTGTTGTTGACACCAGTACAGAGTGAAGTGTAGAAAGAAAGGCATAGGCAGGTGGTTAAACCTCACACATGTAAAGTGTCTGTATGTGTGTAACATAGGTGTATATCTTTGTGAATACCGATGTGTGTGTGTGTGTGTGTGTGTGTGTGTGTGTGTGTGTGTGTGTGTGTGTGTGTGTGTGTGTGTGTGTGTGTGTGGCTGTCTGGTTCCTGGAGTGAGGCTGTATTTTATCATAGTGAGATGTTAATGTCCCCTCAACCCATCCACTCAAAGCAGTCTAGCATCCCTTTTGATTTCATCAATTGTAGATGGGCATACTAACTGCCTGTTAACATGTATGCCCTGGGGTGTGACCTGTTATTACATAGCCTACTGATGGACCCCCCTCCTCACATACACTCACTGCACTGTAGTATCCCTATCGATGTCCTTGAGATTAGGCTATTCCAACTACCTGTACATGTGTAACCTCTGTGATGCATCTTGTAATTGCATAGTACTATAATGATGATATGCACATAGGCAGGGGTTCTCATCCGAACACTGGCAACTGTGTGTTACTGTGTCTGGAATCCCTGAGTGTGCGGGTGTGTCTGTGTTTGCATGCTGTCATGGCAGCGGGTATTACTGCTTCCCAATGAGAAGCCACTATTTCCACTGCCTTTACCCTTGTCATCCAGCATACCACTATTTTACCCACTCCACACTCCAGGTAACTATACCTGTGATGTATGATGTGATGTGATGATCACCCACTATGGATGTGATGGCCCTGAACACAGTAGCTTACTACACAGCTATTATGCTCTTGGATCATTAGAACAGTAAACATAAGTGAAACATGGGAGAATATAACTGTGATGTGGAAGCTACAAAGTGCATGCAGTTATTGACATACTGACCTGTGGGTAGTCAACATGTACATATGGGACTCCTGCAAACACCGGCATCCTCGGCACATGCACCTACACCTGAAAGAGGAAGGCAGAACGTAAAAATCAACATGCTCTTAGTGTTGTTACACATGATGCATGCTGTCAAATGTACAAAATGCATTATAAAACTGCAATACATGGTATGTCTGCTGCCTGTCATCACTACTCAACAATATTAATCTATAATTGTCTACCTAGTATGTTCACCCTGTGCATCAGACCATATGAACATGTCCCTGCACCGATGGTGTGGATGACAGGGATGCAGCACAGGCATCATCATATGCACAGGGTGATAATGTTTTCCAAAGGCCTAGGCTGTGCCATTGGATGACATCATGCATGTGTGAGGGCCTGTAATATCATTGGGCATGTGTGGATGTGTGTGTGTGTGTGTGTTGAGGTGCCCTACATTTGTTTCCAGTGTGTGTGTGGATGCATGCACAAAGGTCTGGCATGTGGCTGGCCTACACAGGGGTAATATTGACAGCTGCAGACTGTACAAGGCAGGTGCCACAGTTCATGGTGTCCAGCCATGGCCACGTGACCTGCACGTGCCAGGGTTTGCACGGGCACTACCAGTCAGAGGTCCAGATTGGGTACCGTCTGATGACACATGTCCACTGGACTTGTGTCCCTGTTGGGACTGTCCAGGACTACATGCACATGGCCTGCTGTGTCCTGGTATGTACTGCACAGCACCAGCAGCACTGCTGCTGCTACCGCCACTATGGGAGTGGGCATGTGCAGTAGTATGTTCACGTAGACCTTCAACACGTTATGTAGCTGGCCTACATCCACATGCCCAATGCTTCACTCCCACAAGATGTTCCAGCACAGACATTCCACACTCAACGATTGACATGCCACGGTCAAGGACTCCAACCATGTTACCCAATCATCTATCCAAAACATCTGCAAGATGACGGTGAGCATTTGCAAGTGCCTGGATGTTGTCAGTTAATGAATGGACAGCAGCCCTCTGAAGACTCAGACCATCTCTGTTGTGCCATTCAGCATGTGCCCGTGCCACCATTACAGCCTAAAACATGCATCTGGTGACTCCAGCTGATGTGCTTGGTCTGGCAGGGGCATGTTGGCCAGTGCTCCTCCTACGAGCAGCTCTGGGCACATGCCTTTGTGGGATATCACCAGTCTGTTGACTGGGATCATGGTGTGCAGGCACACCTTCCATAGTCACCACACTTCCCTGTTCCATGCTACCACCCACCAACTGTCCTTCCTCTATGGCCGGTGATGATGGGGTATGTGCAGGCAGGGGAACTGTGTGCGAGGATGAGGGGGAGACAGGCGGAATGGCAACCAATGGCACAGATTCAGCCCCTGACAACCCTGCCTGTGCCTCAATCATACTATCATCATCACTGCTAGTGTCTGTGGGGACACTAACATCAGGTGGACCGCAGGAGGGCAACGCACCTACATCAACATCTGTGAGGGGAAGACAAGAACTGTACATTACAAGTTATACCAGACACACACACAGACAGAGACACAGACAGACAGATATACACACACAGACAGAGACACACACACAGGCACAAAGAGACACACACAGACACGCAGACAGAGACACATACAGACAGACAGAGAGAGACAGACACACACAGACACACACCCTACATGCAGGTGATATGGCAGATGACATTCAGCTTAGACAATTATAGTTTCAGCTTAGGCAATTATAGTGGTGGTTATCATACATCCCTGAGTTGCACACAAAAGCATGCATGTGGTATAGCAGATGGCATGCACCTTACATAATTATAGTGATGGTTAGCATACATACCTGTATTGCACCTTTTGTGTTAGTAGCTTATGCCCCATACCTGCAACACAATGCATGCACTTTGCACCATTGCACTGCACTGCCATGGTGTGTGCAACATACACCACATGTTAACAGACCATTGCTGACCTTTGTACATCTGCCACTGATGCTTTGTGTTGGCCACCGCCCCTATGTGTGAGGACATGAGCAGTAGGGTATGTCAACTGCATACTATGTTTGCCTGAACCCTAGCTTGCATATATCCCCCAAAGCAGTGCATGTCTATTCAACATTATTCCACCTACTCCTGAGCTGAGTGTAGACATTGTGCATGTGGCTGTACACATATGTTTGACATGGCTGTCCCTACTTTGCAATGGTGCCACAGACCAGCACAGGTTTACAGTACACCAGCCTGCTGTGTTGTGTATGACCTTGCCAATCACATGTAGTATGATATGTCTTCTGCTGACATGTTGAGTGATATGCATACATGTGTAACACAATGGTGTCCTTTCCAATCTACAGTACGGTAATGGTGTCTCAATGCAGGGATGTGTTATACTAACATTGGCCTTCAGCTGATGCAATGTTGCCTGTCCACCATACAAATATGCAGGGACATACTGCACATTGAGCTGATGTGCATAGCCATTGCAGGGCATCATGTGGCTTCACAATTGCTATATAGTGTGAGCTTCTGACACAGTTCATAGCCATGACTGTGTTCACATACAATACATATCTAATGTGGAATGTGACCCACGTCACTGAGGTGTATACACAATAAACCCTAATGTGGAATGTGTGACACAGGTCAAAGAAGGGTATACGGATGACACCCCTGCACATCTGCAACCATATTACTGATACCTGGCAACTATGCCCACACATGGCTAACTTACAAGTACTCTATGTCCACATGCCATCTGTATACCTCACACACATGAGGAGCAGGCATGACAGTGATGTCTGACACCAGCAAGGTGAATGTACTGCATCTGTGGCTTGATGTGGATGTATGTGTATGTTGTGCAACACATGTATGTATTTGGATACTGTATAGGTGAATGCTTCCATGTCGTGACACACTCCAGACGTTCAAGACATGTTATGAGGTGGTTTCATGTTATGCCTACACAAGCTGTACACAGGCCTGTATGATGTTTAGTGTTTCACATCTGCAATATCACCATTACACAAATGCCATAGTTGTATTGTGTAAAGCCAATGTACAACAGGGTGTACACACATGTACATCACTTCTACTGTGTGTTTTGCTTTATGTCTCTGGCCATCCTTCATGGCCATGTGTACACATGTTCAGTCCAATTGTTGTGATGGCCATCTTATTTCACATGTCAGTGTTATCCCATATGACATACACCCATAGATGTCATATGCTCCACTGAGGGCAGGGTTATGCAGACAAAGGGTGGTATGTATGGGATGTCAGACATGTTTTGCAGGATAGTTGAGCAGTGTTGCAGTCATCCCACTACATGTCATGGACATGTCTGACAGCACATGACATTGTGTGACATTCATAGCAAGGGTATACTCCACTGGGGTGTATCCTGTGGGCCGGGCACACTCCAGCTCCAACACATTTAGTGTGTGTGTGCACATATGCTCTCTGTACAGTACTGTTTGTATTCCCAACATGTATAATGCTGATATGTAGTACCTGTCCCTACAGTGGAACACACCTCCACCATTGTATTAACTGTTGTCCACACATCTGGCAATGACAGTTTGGAAGGTTTAGTGTAGGTGTTTCATATAGTCTTCAATTGTTTCACATAGGTAAACAGTGTGATGCATTGCAGGTCTGACAAGTGTCCATTACCAGGACCACCATACATTATGTGTACATGTGTTATGGCAGATAGCATGCAATTAATATGTTCTGTGCATTATCAAGACTGGTAAATAATAACAATCTCACCTGACACAGGCTACTGTTGCTGCAAAATGCTAGAGGTACTTAAATAGGAGAGTCACAGTAGTAAGATCATTATCCACACCTGTGTGGGTAGCTACAGGGTGCAATGTCTATGTTAGCACATAAGCCAGTACAATACACTATACTGTGGAGTATGCACATCTGTGCATACATAGAGTAGCAGACTATAGTATGTGGCATGTGTGCATACATGCCTTGCACATGATGTTACATTACATATTGTACAGTAACACATGTAACTGTGATATATGGTTGTGTTTTATGTGCAGTAGTGACTTACCAGGCAACTCCAAGCTCGGTGGTTGAGAGACACCCACCTCCACAATACCAGCTAAAGCTTGTGTATGGAGGTCTGCAAGTGTCCCCAGGTTGGCCAGTAGCTCCTCGGTACATGTGAGTGGGGGCTGGGTGAGTGCCCCCCCCACCTGTTGCACCTTGTTCCTTGACGATTGCATTAGCACTCTGTTTCACCCATCTTATCAGGTCAGTGCAGTGTCAGCTCACCTGCTGATAGGTGTGATTGTGACCACCAACATCATTTACCCTCCTGCAGAGTTCCTCCCACAGGGCATCCTGCTGCTGTGCATCCTGTGGTGCATGGCTGAGCAGCGTTGTGTAGTTGTCGAGGAGGTATGGGATGAGGACCTCCTCCTCCAAGCGGCTGTATGGTGGCAGTCTGCTACATGGCATACCTGGAAGACATAATGATGTAGACAGTTTACAGTAACTCACAGAGAAGTACAGCAGTACAGCTGAACATACATGTGTATCACATTTATTATGATTACAAATATGTCTTTGTAGATCTACATGACACTAACACCACTGACATGTATAAGTCACACACATTTGACACCTACTGGTGATGTGATGTTATCGCCATATATGTGTGTGTCATGTGATGACATTTCTCATACACCATGTGGATGTTGTCTTGACGTGGGCATGTCTGTTTGCCTGTAGTGGTGTCTTTACCTATCAGCACATGCCTGGATGTGTTCACATTAATGCAATTGACCTTAATGCTGTGTATATGCCACATATATAGTCATACATAGCCATTAGGGACATGACCTGTGACCCTGCAGACTTGCAAGCATGTATGTGTTTTGCCATATACATGTACATGGCACTGTACAGCTGTGTAGCATCCTGCCATGTATTGCCTGTGTTGCACATGTGTAACACATGGGAAAATAGCTAGCCTGATGGTATTTGCAGGGTTGGATATCAACTATGGCATGCATGGTCATAGTGATGTAGTAGACTATATGCCCTCGGCCCTTTATGAATCTAGGCAGACAGGTTACCTAGCTGTAGGCAACAGACAGATAAGTTTCAGTGGCCAGTTCAAGCAGTGCCACAGAACTGATACACATGGTTACTGATATATTTGGCATGCGGTCATTACATCATGTCACAGAGAGGAGTGATATGCAGCTTCAAATAGTATGGCAAGAGTATGTTAAGTGTATGGGACAGGGATCTGTCAGGCATGTTGTGATCCTTGTACTAGAAAGGTGGATGTCCATGACGTATGTGTTTATTTGGGATCAAGATGTGTTACGTGTAGCATGTCCAACACTTCTGGGTTGGACATGGCTTTATTCAGGGTAGGCTGCATGCTACATAGTGCAGCTAGGGATTGTGAAGGGCAGTATAGGCCATCTACACATGAGCAATAACCCTTAAAGGAAATATGTGATCTATTATGGGTCACATGAGTGTTTGATATAGCTGAGCAGTTATCTCTATATTCCTGGATGGCACCCTGTCATGATTAGGGGTGCCACATACGATTACCTGTCTTTTGTGGTGACGTAACTATCAAAGGGAAGTACTGTCCAGCTGCATCCAATACACAGTTGCCATTATGTTGACCACTGCCTAGGTCGTAGTTAATGGGTACAGGGTTTGTAACACATGGGATGACAATGCAATACTTAGCTGTCAGATTGTAGCCATACATCACACACCACACATCTGACACACTAAGGCCCTTCTGTATGTTGAATGCAGCACACAATGAGTCGACTATTGCTCCTAGTTCATAGTCATTTGCAGACATCAATAGGCTGATGCCTTCTGTGTTAGTCTATGTGGTATAGATAACAAAGAGGGGGAGTACCAGGAATGACTCCTATATTACTGTGGCTGGCACTGGTTTGATGTCCGTGTATTCATCAGCCACTTGTAGTGTGGTTTTGTCAGCAGTCCAGTTGCCAACCACTCCTGTGACATAGGAATATACACCTAGTTTACTGAGTATAGCGGGAACACAGTATGGGTGATGGTGTCCTACGACCTGGCAAGGTCATGATATGCAGTGTGCATCAACCCTACTGACACCTACATCTGTGCCGAGTACATCAATTACATTGACCATGGTTCATGGCCCTACAGACCAGACGCAGCAGGGTAGTTGTGCACTATGTCCCAATATCAATGGTGTATCCCCCTTTGTAGGGTGTGATAACTGTTGCTGTGCACCATTTGGTGTGTACATAGCCTGACATGGAGCTATGATTGAACATGATGTGTAAGTGGATAGCTGAATGTTCTTACATTTGTGTAGGCTACACCCTGGGATGTTGACAGGTCCCATGAAAGCTATATGTATGGCATTAGAGAGTGCAGCTTGTACCTGCATAGTCGTTAGTACAGGGGCTCTGTAGTGTACATGGATATATTACTAAGTGTACCTGTTGGAGGTGGGGGGGAGGTGGGAGTGAGTTTAGGTTCTCTGAGACCCTAACTGGATGAATGGGTGCTATTTCTGTAGGCACAGTACTTCCCATGCCATAGTGCTGTGCAGCACGGCAGGTCTTGTCATTGCCATTACGATTAATGACACAGCTATAGAATGGTCTGGGCTTGGTCTCAAAATATGTGGCTGATTGGTTTCACAATAGCTTTGCATGGTTTTATATGGTGTATCTGCATCTTACTGAGGCTGACCAGGGATCACTTACATTCATGTGTGTTCACTCTTGCAACAGTTACTACCTTCTGTAGTACAGTTTAAAGCATGGTACCACCAGTTTGCCTACTTGTTTGTGTTGGGTTGACTCCTGGTTCTGTTTCAATGGCACAATCACTGCACATATGTGACTGCCTAAGGTTCATTTGTGTAGGATTCAGCATTTGCACATGCATTGTCCATCTGCATAGGTGCCACTGCATTCACCACTCTACTCATAGGAAACATAACATTGGCATTGGAGACTAATTATGTGTAGCATACTGTTAGCCCTGTTTGTGTGACTACTGTGATCCAGGTCAGTGGGGTCGATGGAATCCAACATGCATTGAATGGAGGTGTTGGTACATGAGGAATCTTCCCAGTTCTTAATGGAATAGTTGAGAGTAGCCAATATTATGGTTCTGTCTCAGACCTAATCTTCTCAATTACAGCACATTATGACAGTTGGGAAGTCCATGGCCTGGTGGGTGATCTGTCGCAAGGTGCATTTTGAATTCCACTGTGGCACAAAGGTAGTTGCTCAGCATAATGCATCTGATGTTATGCAAGTGCAATTAGCACGGGGGTGTACATATCCTTCAGTAATGCTGTGTTCCAGTAAAGGATAATGGGCAAAAGGTGAGGTATGTGTTATAACATGGTCATGCAGGTGTGCTCTCCAGAGCATTGAAACATGTCTCAGCCACTCCACAGATATGTTGCCCATGTTAGGGATTGACATATGTGTGTCTGTATAGTGTTTATGACGTATCATTGTGTAGCGAGACCTGCAGTTTATTGCTTGGCTGTCCCTGTAACAGCAGTGGACCCTCACCTGAACCATGCATGATGAAGGCACTACAGGGGAAGCATGAGCCCTAGGCTGTGTCCAGATTCCCAGGGATAAGAGGTGCAGGTCCTGTCTCGCAAAGCATCATGGTCTGTCAACCATGTTATCCCAGGATGATAGATACTGGATGCCCTGCAACATGCACCACTACACTAGACAATTGTGGAATACAGTCCTTTTGCCCCTGTACTGCAGTATCATTCTGGCCAACGGCAGAATGCTACCCAAGCCTTGGGACATACCTGCATGGGCTACAAGACCTGACAGTTCCTACATCTGTTTCCATGCAGTCTAGGCTGCTGCATCACAGGTCCTGCACAACAACATAGAATATGCCAGAACCATGTGTATAGTTCAAAAGGTGGTCTGAGAGTTTAAGTATGTGGCTAATCATGGCAGACAGGCAGCTGACAGTATTTATGCCCTCGTATAGGTCGGTGTGTAACATAGTGCTAGAGTTTGCATTCACAAATGAGTACTGCTGGGCATGTTTCCAGTCATGTGTTCAGAGGTGTGGCACATTTATGCAAACTATGTCATACCGTTTGTGTATTTCGGTGTCTGTCTCTTCCTACTTGGGGCAGGGTCACTTATTTGGCCAGATACTTAGACGCATCTGTGAATATGTGTGATTTCTGGTAGTGTGTGTGGGTGTCCTTACTGTGTTCTGGTAAGGGCATGTGTTGGTTGTGTTGATGAGCTGCATGTGTTAACCTACACCTCATGACTGTCCAGTCCAGTCATGGCTGTAGACTGGGCTGCCTTCCAGCTTACCCCTGTAGCTGCATCCCAGACAATGTGTGGGGCATGGTGTTAGGTGGGCCTGGCAGTGTACATGGCATAGAGATTACATTCCCCCAGAATGGCCACATACACAAAGCTGACATTAGGAAACACCAGTAGCTGTCTAGTGGACATCCCTGCATGAGCAGTCAGTACTACAAGCACCAAGTACTGTATTTAGTTTACATATTGCCTATGAAGATGTTTTAGACAGTGATGCTCACATGTAAATATTTGTGTTATGGACGTGACAACACTGGCTATTACGGAAACATTGTAGCTACCTTTAGCAGCAATCCTCCTCTGAGGAGCACATCACATCCTGCTAGTTGATTACAGATGATGCAAGTGTCTACAGGTCTGTTTCCTTCTCTGGGTATATGCTCACATATCCACCAGGACCATGAGCTCTGTTGGGCACAGACACCCATTCCCCAAACAGAGTCATGTATCAATAGGCTCTGATGCCACTATCAACATGATCAGGATATAATCAGATAGTGTATGCTATCACCTATGATGCGGCTATTACACATGGGCAGCTGTCTCCTACATCTTAGACTCCTACTGCAGATGTTACACTGGAGTAAAAGATGATATGCAACCTGTTTCATTACCAGTGCTGTGCACTATCTTACATACAGTATGTGCAGGTAGCTGTTAGGTTGGCAATGAGAGGTTGGGATACACAAACCTGGTAGTTCAACCAGTGTGTCTGTACTCTCAATATCCACTCTATGTAGGTGTGCACATTGCCATTTGGCCCAGCCCTGTAACAAGGGTCACTACACATTTGCATAAGATGTACACATGCACAGCTGTTATTGCTTGCAAATGATAGAAGAGAGGTGGATATTACATGTGTTATGTGCATGGATAGTTACCTGGCTCTTCCAATTATCTTTGCTATCATGCTGCTAACCTGGCAGATGAATGCTAATGCTATGTATCCTGTCACATTGAGTATTGTAATTGCGAATAGATATAACTACTGTTTGCATAACATAACAGAACCGCTATGTAGAATAGAATACAGATTTGCCTAGAATACTGTACATTCCACAGTTATTGGCACAATATCCCACAATGCACACCATATTTGCATGGTAAGCTCACCTTTAACATGTTCATCTTACTTATACACCCATACATATGTCGACTGTTACAATATATCGACATATACTATCCCCTGTTATAGCACATACTTGTTGGACCAATCTTGACAATGACAGTGGCGAGAAGCGAATTGGTGGGTTCCAAGCCCATATCATCCCTTGTGGCATATGTGGAGTGTGCCGTGTGACCTACAGCAGTGTACACATTGAATACTACAAGCATTACTACTGCTCAGCAATACATCGCTGCAAGATAGCTATTTCCACTATATGCATTGATTACACTGTAATTCTTACAGTACAGATACAACATACACTGACATACTACATGTTATACATACCGTCTTAGTAATTGGAGGTGTTATTAACTAGTGTAATACTAATTTCTGGTTTGTCTATCAGTGTTTTGTACTGTCCTACAGGTAGATACAGATGATTTGAATGTGTGACAAGGCAACCTTTTATAGTTACAGATCAGTATAATGTACTATCCTGATGGCCATTTGGTGTTCCTAAGTAGCTAATTACATGCACATCAGCTGCGCTGCTACTGCCTTAGCCAATACCATGGCTACAGTGGAGTATAATGGAGTACTCCACTTGGGCGTTGTCCCTTTACCTTACTTGTGAGGAAGACAGCATGGAAGTTTTGTTTGGAATCTATTGCAACAGTTGTATGGAGACGAACAGTAATATATTGTGTGTAATGCCTAGAGGTGTTGGTCTAAATGTGAGTACTGCTGTTATATTTCTGAACATTGCTACTTGTGAAGGGTTTGTCTGTAATTAATACTTCTGCATATGTGTCAGTCTGGCCAGGTTGTTTGACCAGCTGAAGGCAGCATAGCTATGCATATAATGTTAGGGGGTTTACAGTGTGCTTACCATACATATTTAGTTTGGTGTTACTGTGTATCATACTGTGCTAATAATCAGTACTTGGTAAAATTCGTGGTGTACAAACCTTTCAACCCTCTGAAACGGGATTAGTTCATACAAACCCTGTTACATCAGCAGCTGTTCAATTATATAACAGCAACTATTTCACATAGGGCCATGCTAGTGTGTCTGTATCCAGGTATGTTAAGGTTTCAGCTGATGTTGTACAGTAGTTGCATAATTGGATATGGTATGACAGTATGTATTGATGTAATTATTTTGGTTGTGGGGTAGATGTTGGTGGGTGTACATAGCACATGCAGGTGTGTAGGAACCCCTTTTATACAACTTCTATATGTGTGTGGGTGTTCATTCCCTATGTGAACACTTATCCCTTAGTGGACTAATACTATGGTAATTGCAGGCTGATTCACTAAGACACTATTAAATGCTTCCTGTATAGCATGCAGGTACTGTTAGTCCTTGAATTCTTTTGGCAATACAACGGAATGTAAAAAAGATTTGCAAAATGAAAGCTGTCTGTGTAATTCTGTCATGGATATTTGCAGTCAATGCAGTTGTGTTGGTGACTGTGCCCATAGAAAATATTTGCAATAGTGTATTGGCATATACTCTTCATATGTTATGTTCATATTGTTTGGGGGGGGCAGAATGTGTGATTGCTATGGTCCATGTTATACTCAGATATGACCACTTTGGATGCTGTTTACAGACATGTATGTATGTGTGTTTGTGTGTGTGTGTGTGTCTGTGTGTGTGTGTGTGTGTGTGTGTGTGTATATATATATATATATATATATATATATATATATATATATATATATATAGATATATACATTATTGTATTCGTTTATCTGTACCTCCATAGATGTGTAGATGTTTTTAACCTATCTATATATCTACATATATATGTAGACCTGTATATATCGACATGTCTCTATGTATCTCTCTCTCTCTCTCTATATATATATATATATATATATATATATATATATATATATATATATATATATATATATATATATATATATATTTATATATATACATATATATATATATATATATATATATATATATATATATATATATATATATATGAGCATACACCTTTAATTGGGTACATGGCGGGTTGTCCTATTTCAACACATTCCTCCCTTTTGTGTTTTAACCTGTCTCCATACACAACTGGGATAGGTATATCCCAGGTAGTTTAGTGTTAGTTTACTCTGAGGATGGAGTACATGGTTGCGGGTTCTGCTCCTAGAAGGTGTTATTATTTTACCTCTCAGAGTAGGCACTGGTAGGGAAAGTGTGAATAACGCACATTTATGCGGTTGTGAGCAAGGTTGCCCATGGTCTGTGCAACATTAAGCAAAGGTCAAACGTGTGAAGTGCTTCTCCATTTACCATGTTGCAGCACCGCTTACCATCACGCAAACACGTGGAAACCCGCGTACAACTGCTTAAGAGTGCTTTAATCCACCTGCATCCAAAAGCCCTTATTCTGGCCCTCAAAATAACCTAACAGCCCTAGCAGGTCTTGAACCCGGGATCATGAACACCACAGTCACTGACCTTACCACTAAGGCATCTGAGATATGTACAAATGTTATGGTGATTGGAATATACATTGTACTACAGACATTCCTCACTACTGAAAACAAATGTGACAATCAGTTGGTGTACATATGCCTGATAAATGTTAATGCTCATATGTTTGTGAAAGTAGGTGTTGCAATGTGACATGACAGGGTGTATTATGAATGAGTAAGATTCTTGCTTTGTGCCCTTTTTATATTGTCCCCATACTCCATGTATACCCCTGCGGTGGTGGTGCTGCAGTGGCGTTGTCGCCTCACAATAAGACGCTGTCCGGTTCGATTCTCAGCTAAAGTGTCTTCTGTGTAGAGACATGCGTGAATGGGCGTACCTTCGTTGAAGGTTGTGCATCAGGGCTGGTAACTCAGCATGTAAAAATCAACTACCAATCATTAGCAGACCGGAGTTCTGCTGTGGCGACCCCTAACCGGGAAAAGCCGAAAGACACAAACAAAAACTCCATGTATGCCCCTCCAGTTCACTTATTGGACATCTGACCCAGGCCCTCCTTGATGCATGATTGCATTACTCATCATTCCTCCCCCACCCTAATCTTCACATACACAACAACCATCCCTTCTATGGTGAATTAGGTTAATATTAATTGTTATAATACTAGAGCTGCATGTGTTTTGTGTACACTCCAATTCCTTTGGAGTGCTTCTGTGTCACAAAGTGTATTCATAGATGCCTATATATATATGGCTGTTGATGTAACTGTATAATATATATATATATATATATATATATATATATATATATATATATATATATATATATTTAATCATTGACATATTATATATATATATATATATATATATATATATATATATATGTATATTTTGTATTAGTTTGTAACAGTGATACACCTGTAGACTGGAATGTGTTGGTTCACAAACTACAGTACATTACAATGTACTGTACATATGTACACAAGGCCACTGTCCCATTTGTGATCATTACAGTGAAATGCATATGGTATAAGGTGTAGTCTCAGGACCATGAAACATGTGTACACCTTGGATGGCTTAGTGGTACATCCCATGACCATAGTGTGAATGGTCCAGGGTTCGACACCTGCAATGCTTTACGAATGTTTTTTTACTGCAGAATATGGCTCGTTTAAGCAGTTGTAAGCTTGTTTAAAAGTGTTTGTGTGACATTATAACAGCGGTTAAACACAGTTAAACAATCATTTTAACGTATAACTTGTGCGTGCAAACACGGCCACATCAGCTAACTACTCCGGATATATAACTGTCAGTGACGTAGCATCTCACTATGTGCTGACATGACATTACATTCTCTGTTGACTGCACTCTCCTGCTCACATGGGTTGATATGGGTGATTTGAATGTTTATTATACAGACAATTACTACCTATATATGCAAGCTGTGGTTAAGGTATACTTTTGTACATGATAAACATCCCTGCCTTTATCAAGATTGTAACCTCGAATGCACAGATACTATGTGGATGCTGTAACCATTACACTGTTGACATTAACGTTGCTTCCGCCTATTTCCTATTTAGATGATTTATATGTGTAAGCTAGACTAAGCAAAGGACGGGAGCCCCAAATTCACTGAGCTTCACATACTCTTGACATAACAACATATAACAAATGTACTGTGAGACAATACATTACATTCCTAACTACATTAGGCATAGCCCCTCACTGAAACACTTCAAGGAAAACCTTGTTGTGTGAATGTGTAACAGACTATACACCCCTGGGATCATGTGTCCCAGAACCATACAGCCAGGGGGTGGGGGAGCCTGTCCAGTTTGATAGCTGCAAAACCTGTTGGTGGAATTGAATGGTGTTGAATTGCCAGATTAACATGCCCTCTTTAGATCAACTAAATGCCCCTATCACCCTCCACAACCCCAGTCTTCAACAGCTTTCAGCAACTCTGCCTGGAATTGCTTCATTGGCTATGCTTGACAGAGGCTCAGTTACTTCATCAATGGTGCGGGGAAGACCAACACACTTTTGCTATGCTTCTAATTGCCCTTGGGCAGATAGATAGTAGGCTATCTGTGAACCTCTAACGTGCAGGCCATCACAGCCATAATATATGAATAAACAGACCTTCAGATCACAATATACAGTGTGAACTCACCATGTAGTCAGGAAACAGTTGAGTACAGCAAGAACATACCGAACACTGATACTTAGTCACTCCAAAGCCTATCTTAGAAGCTAGAAGACTTGTATAAGTTTAAGGCTTTCTATTGCTTACCACTAGGTTACCTACAGGGGAGATGAAAAACAAGCACATATGGGGAACATGCATGCAATGATACCATACCGGCCTATGTGTCAGCCTTACGCTTTGGAATACTGGTTAAGGCTATTGGCGCCCCCATGGTGCCTTATTTAGGAGAGTATTGAAGGTGAATACCAGCTCCGTAAACAGCACAATAGCAGATTCAATGAGGTTTATGCTACTCAAAACCAGGGGTTGTGATCACAACATGCATGCACTCACAGCACTCCTCAGGATGGACAATATCAATATCTGTGCATTAACTGAAATCTGTCTTAAGGCTCCTGAGAGCACACCAGCACTATCATACTACAACCCATACCACACATTTCAGCCACAGAACATGGACTGACAGACATGGAGGGGCTGTATCCATAGTCATCAGGGATACCTACACCTCCAGGTTAGTGGGGCAGCATGATACCTCTGTGATCATTCATGTGCAGCTAACATCAGCCACAATTGCAATGTGGAATGTGGCCTGCTACGGATCCCCCTCCATGACCCAGGACCTCCACTCCACCTACCTGGAGACAGTGGAGAACACAACAGTCCTAATGCACACCCTGGCATTGGTTGATGTCAACTACCATACCATTAACTGGGAAACATACTCTGGTACTCACTTCCAGGACCAGCGCTTCCTGGAATGTATCACCTCATATGTCCTGTATCAGGTGGTAACCTCCCTAACGTGGGGTGGAAACTACTAGATGTGGTCATTGGACAACAGGTGCATCACAGTGGAGGTTAACTGGTCACTACTTAGATCTGACCATGAACTATTCACTGTTTCCACACCGTAGCATCTCCCCCACCGACGGATACCACAGTGTATACCTTTCCTAAAACTAAATTTACACTACTAGTGACAGGGGTGGGGGGTTTCACAGCCCCCACACTAGAGGGAAACACTGCTCAAGATACAGACAGATTTACAAATGCAGTCTATAAGCACCTATACGGATGTATGGATCATGCCATCGCTGGTAAACCAAGACTCACTCCTCCTAGACAAGGACACCAGTCTGGTGGACCTCTGCAATAAACAGGCTATACTACAGATGTAGGGCAGTGTTCCAGACACACAGCAAATCCCACGAAGGGCAGACATCCGTGACCACTCTTAGTATGATACATAGGTCCCTCATGACATCATCCAAGGCTAACATCAGCAGAATACACAAGGATTCGAAAGATAACCACAAAGCCTTCTTTGGCTATGTCAAGGATCTACGTGGTGACACACAGATTTGCACTGTGCCAGTGAAATATAGCACAAAATATGCTGACCATACTGATATCACCAACATCCTTGCAGATACATTCGGTGCATACTTCACCCCCTAAAGAGCCCACAACACTACCCGAAAGGTACAGTATCCCAACCATCAGAGACACACTGGTGGAAATGGCCTTCTCTAGCTGCAGAACACAGCATCAATGGAGGCAGATGTTGACCCAGACTACATTTTGCAAACTGTACAAGACAACCTGCCCCCCACCTAATTAAGCATTCCTACCTCTGCCTCTCCACAGGCTACATGCCCATACAATGGCGCATGGCAACGGTTATTCCACTCCATGACAGAAAAATCACAACTGACCATAGTAACTACCACCCCATAAGCCTGACTAGTCTGGTCTGCAATGGTATGGTTCACATCCTCATGGCACTCATTAAAAATGACATTGGTAACCTTCGAACACGTGACCCAACCCAGGTCAGCTTGGTTCAGTGGAGTTCATGCCTACTGAACCTGTTTGATGTCTTATATACAGTCATCAAGACGTTAGATGACCGGGGAGGTGGTTCACACATACTACCTGGATCTCACCAAGGCTTTTGACACCATGCCCCGCTCAGATATTATTGATAAACACACCAGCCTGTACATTCACCCATACATCACCAGTTGGGTTGCCAGTGGGCTTACACACAGAACCCACATGGTACGACTAGCGGTCTCCAGGTCCAAATCTTGAACAGTCATGACTGGTGTCCCACAGGACTCAGGCCTGGGAGCCCTACTGTTTGGCATATACGTCTCAGATGTACAGGCAAACACAGGTGGACTACGGCAGACCATATTTGGCAATGACTGCAAACTGGGAGCCATGATTGATAGTCCAGCTGACATGGACATCCCTCAGGGGGCCTCACAGAGAACATCACAGGGTGCCAATGACACAGCCTCCAGCCAAGTGCCACTAACTGCATGGTCATTCCATTGTGGAATTGCCACCCGCATATTAAAACATGAGTGGCAGCCTCTTTAATACAGACGAGGTAATGAGGTATCTGGGGACTAAGCTAGATAGTGATCTCCCCTGTGACAATCATATCTCCACAGTACTTAGGACATCCTTCTATGAAGGCCATCTGACTACTAAAGGATTCCCATCTAGACATACTGGGGTTATAGTGCCCCTTTACTCATCACTCATCAGTCCCATCATAGGGTATAATAACCTATGTGGGATGTACCTCAGAGAACACGTCCAACAGCTGGGGCATCCACGAATGTACCTCACCAAGGGTAATACTGGCCTCCAACATATGGCCTATGCAGCTGGACTGAAAAAACTCCTGCTTTACTCAGTGGCATCTCGTTTACCCAGAGATGATCTCCACTGACCAACACAGCCATGTCAAACTCAGACTTGATGGATATGCTCCACCTATGGGAATCCATGTCACAGTGAGCCACACACTGTAGTGAGCTGACCTTGCCACAACAATAATGGGAAGATGCTGGAGGGATAGCTTCCTGTCACAGACACTCCCTATACTTTGGAACAACATCCCTAACTACATTATACAGAGCCCCTCACTAACACTCTGCAAGAGAAACCTTGAAGGGTGGATGGGGAACAGTAGATGCACCCCAGGGATCCCATCATTAGCTCTGCTCCACAACGGTTAATGAATCAAAAACTGGTGGCAAAAGCTGACACATTTCGGCTGGCCTTATGAATGGCCTCTGGCAGCTGGCCAAGTATTTACCTATGAATCTATACATACAGTATCTGCATATGCTGATAGCTTAATTTACTGTTCAGGTGTTGACTTACCTTGTGCCAATGGCTGTTGTGTGCGCAATAGTTGAGGGCTGCCTATGTTGGATGCACACAGTAGACTGCCTATACATGACAATTTACAGGTAGTCTTGTGTGTGTGCCATCCATTTTTACTGTGTGTGCAGGGGGAGAAAGGTGTCAGTAGCTAGGTGCCTATACTGTCAGTGTGTGCTATACATTCCCTCTTTGCCAAGGCATGGTCATACTAGGCATTCCTCCATCTGCCTGCTGGGTCTGGCTCAGGGTGTTCATGGTCTGAGTACCTCTGTGCCTGTGGGGCCCTTGGCAATGGTGGTGGGCTGTGAGGGCCTTCACCATTCTGTCCCTGCTGCAGCTGTTTCCACAGGACCATATTGTGTAGCATGGCACACACTATGAAGATGTGGGCACACGTGCCTGGAGAGTACTGCAAGGCTCCACCATATATGTCCAAGCAATGGAACCATGATTTCAGCATCCCAAACAAATGATCTATGATGATTCTGGTTTGTGCATGTGCCTCATTATGGCATTCCTGCATGAGTGTGTGTGCATTTCTGATGGGAGTCATCATCCACGGTTCCAGTGCATAACCAGCATCTCCCACCAGGTGGCCATTTGGGATGTCCCCCCTGGCAAATAACCGATACAGCTGTGAGGCATACCAGATGTGGGAGTTGTGATAGCTTCCAGGGCTGCAAGCGCACACATCCATGATAATGCCCTGGGCATCGCACATGACCTGGCAGTTGATGGAGGGGTATCCCTTGCGGTTTATGTAGCACCTTTCCTGCTCATTGGGTGGTGACTTGATGTGTATGTGCGTGCAGTCTATTGCACCCAGTAGCTCCAGGTATTCTGCCACACGGTGGAAGAGATGCATATTGCTGGCCAACTCTTCTTGCGTTCGGGGAAAGTATATGTGCTCATTGGCATGTGGTAACATGGCATACAGGAACTGGTGTAGTATCCTGGATGCTGATGTCTGTGAGATGTCCATGATATTCCCAGCTAGTCTTTGAAAGGTACCTGTAGCTAGTATTCTCAGGCTTACACATACCTTTATATCCACTGGGATGGGTTCCCCTCTGTTTGTTCTGGCTCTGAGGTGTGGCCGGCACAGCTCCACAAGTTGTTGTAAGGTGTCCCTGTCTACCCTGTAATGCTCTATCTCCAGATCATGTAGCCCCTGGTAGGTTAGCCTGGGTCTGAACACTCTCCTCCTCTGGTGTCTGCAGTGGTCATGTGCATCATCCTCCACACCACCTTCAGTCTCCAACACATGCTGGTAGATCAAACCTATGGCAGCCCCTAACATGTACATAATAAAAGTTCCCCATCTGTATACACCACTGGTGCAGAGTGTATGAGAATACACAAATGTGTGTGAGGTGCTTTCACACTTTTTAGTATTGTGCTATGGATGCTGCTGATGTATAAGTGGGTGTCTATGAACAATTTCAGCTGCTGCGTGTCTTAATTATGGGTTTTGCAATGAGTACTGCAAGTGTGGGGCCTTTACTGTGGCGATATACTTGCCTGCCCTGATTAATCTGTTGCCCTTTAATTCACTTTTAGACCTGGATCCCCTCCCATTATCAGGCATGCATCCACATGCCATCTTTCTTGTTTTGTACTTTCCCTACCCAGTCATGGTGAAATGTGCCTTGTAGCTGATATACTGCATATCGCCTTTGTTCTGCTTTGACACTTTGCTGTTTTCTTTGCAGTACAGCCCCTCCCCTTCCCTGTTCTGCAGGTAGCTGCTTGCAGCCTTGTTAGCTGTTGTCAATGGCCCACTGTAGGCTCCTAGGTGTTAATTAGTCATTTGTACTATAATTTCACTGCTGCAGCATTTCCTTATTTCTTTCCTATATCCTTCCTGTTTTGGCTGTAGTGTGCAACGTGCATACCCATTTACCGGGTTTACATGCGTTTTCATCTCCGTTCACATGCATACTCGGTTACCTTCTGTACTCTCAGCTAAGCATAGCTATGTGTGATTCGACACACCCCTATCCTGCAGCTTTGCCTAGCTAGGGGCAGACCTGTTTAGCAATGCTCCAATGTGCTTACAGCAATGACGACACACCCCTCTCTTGATGTCATCTTTATCTGAAGGGCTCACCTCGGTGTTATAACACTATGCTGTGAGGTGCATCCTTGCAACAGCGGGGAGTCTGCAATTCACTATTACTCCTCTCATTTGCATGGCATTGCCTACTAATTCCTAGCTACTGCTCATAACACTGTCACTGCCCCTTAGCAACCCTTGCACCATGAGTATGGTGTAGCATGCCTGCCATTGAATATTATGGGGAAATTGTGATATGTGTTTCATTGCAGTTTTATTCTATATTTTTATATATTACTTGTGATCCCCTTTGCGCACCGCTGCCCTGCGCTTCCACATTGCGATAGTGCAACTATATATATATATATATATATATATATATATATATATATATATATATATATATATTAAATGTTAATTTTATATTTTGTACATTTTTTAATGCCAATGGCTATATTTTTAGCCATTGGCATATATTAACATTATAATACATGTGTTTGGTCGGCTGTCATGGGTCCGATTTTATGTTTGCAAAAATGTAAACCATTTTCTACGGTTTACATTTCTGCATGCTTACACTATGCCTGCACCACTTCCTGAATCACTACATACCTTCATTTGCATGCTACACTGCTGCACATGGGGTAATTAGCATACATGGCTCAGGAGTTGTGCGGGTGTAACGTACGCAGGTAGTGCACATGGAAACAGCTCGTACCTGAATCACTCAGCGGCCATATTTGGTGTTAGAACAGCGACACTACGCCTGCCCCTGGCACAAGCTTCATGAATCCCGGGGCATGTGTATTTAAAAACATTGTTCACATATTACTTTAATGCTCTGTTTTTGATGTCTTCTACTCTAATAATTAATTTCTGGGCTTAAGATAAGCATTTTCCTTTGTAGCAAAAATCGCGTCATCTGAATTTCCACATTGCAAAAAATGTATCAAGTAGTTTATCATTTTCTGTGTTAACCCAACAGGATTACTATAAATTTTCCTCATCCTTAAAAAAATCTGCAGTGGCACCTACATGCTGAAAAAAAAGGAATTGTGTGTAAATTGTTTCATGCAGGCATAGATGTGCTAAATGAGACATCAATTAGTTTAAAAGAGATGTCTAAAAACTTCATGCTAGCTAAGTTGTAAGAATAAGAAAACATCATCCTGAAGATGCTGACTTTCCAAAACTGTACAAATTGCTTCGGTTGTCTAGGGGAATCATTCTGCAAAAGCCATTATACGATAATAGCTCATTACTATTCAAAAATGTGCACACTGGTTGGTCAGCCAAACCAGCATGACCACTGTAAATCCAGCATATACCAAAAGAAAAAGTCTGGTCACTGAAGAACCATTGAGTGGCCAGACATTCTTCTATTATGGTACAGAGCTGTACATCTCAACTGTCCAGATTTTTGTCTCATATTTTGGTCTGTTCCTCATAAGGTTTCTGGTTTTCTGACAAATCATTGATAATGACACGCATTTCAATTTCAGACTTTTCATCCTTCAGACAATGCACAATAGCACACATCTTGTGATTCCAGCACCTATCTAAGTTTATACGATCGACATTTATAATCGGTCCCTATTCTGGAGCTGTTGTCTCCCATTACTGAAGACTTTGTCCACATTTATTGAGCTAAGAGGTTGAGAAGTATGTATGGAAGGCAGAGCATATACAAGGAAAGTCAGGTAAATTCTGTAAAACTTAAAGAGATATACCTGAATTTCCTTATACTTCTTACCTATCTCTCTCATATCTCCAAACTGTACAGATTTTATAGTTAATAAAAAAAGCAATAGAGATCTTCCTTTCTCCATTGCTTGTTTTCAACAGAATAGGAACATAAGTGGCATATGCATACACAGTACATCAACAACATGGAATAATGAGGAAACAACATGGTGGAGCACTATGATGTCATTATACATTGACATTATTTAAGAAATGTAAGCATTTTTTTTAATTAAATAATGGCATTGCACAATAGCAATAACCAACTCCTGGGTATGGCTATATGAAGTTTTACCTACACCCACTCATCAGTTATTGCTTAAATAATCATTAAGATATTACTGCCACATTTCCATACAAGTAAAATACCTATTCACTACAAAGTTGTATATTAGTTAAAGCTCAAAATAGCCTAAAAATAAGTCGCAAATGCTGCCCCCATACAAGGCCATTCAACTGATGGTAGCAATTGGCCTTGTAATAAAAAGCATTTAAATTATGAAATAACTCACTAAAATCAAAAGAACATAGTGCAGGGATTTCCAAAAAAAAATACATGAACCTGCTTTTATGCCCTTTTCACAGAATATTATTATACAGGGTTGCACATCTAAACTACAAAACGTTGAATCTTGTAAAACATATAGATCTTGCACTAGCTATAAAAAATGAAATGTGTCTTTAATGTACATCCTAACCCAAGATAATACTGGCTGCTAACAATTTTCCAAGTAAAATGAAAATGTTTTTTTGACTGCCACACCCAGAAACAGTACATCTTCTTGAAATAGAATTTACTTGCTTATGAATTTTGTGAAGTAGGTTGCAGGTAGGAGGTACAAATATTGTATGCA
Source organism: Protopterus annectens (assembly GCF_019279795.1). Lineage (NCBI taxonomy): Eukaryota > Metazoa > Chordata > Ceratodontiformes > Protopteridae > Protopterus > Protopterus annectens. Next base: position 1,683,595,413 of record NC_056733.1, read on the forward strand.
CAAATACTAATTCCTACCTATCAATGGTATAGCTAGGCTTACTCAGTTTACTCAAATGAGTACATTTTTTTCTGAGCATCTCTTGGAATCTTCAGCAATCAAAAATCACAAATCTTTAAAACTGTCATATCAAATATTTACAGTACAAAAGTATACAAATAATGATTGATTTGAAGCAATGCATAAAAACAGCATTTTATGAATACAAACAACAGCTGTTGGAAATAATATGCCTCCTTCCTATTTGTCTGGGGAAGCATTTTTGGCTTGAGTACAATTTTAAAATGATAGGTGAGTGTGTGTGGGGGTAGCAAATTTAGGTTTGAGTAGAAAATGTAAACTTCTGCCTAATCCCTGCTTCATATATAAGCAGCTAGCTACATAAATAGAAAGATAATAGAGACCTAGATAGACAGCTAGATGGATAGATACACAGATGAACAGACAGAGCGATAGACTAATACATACTTTTTCCCAGCAGAACTCACTAATCTGCAATTTGCACAGAAACAGCTTGTAATTAATAAATATTTCTCTTAATGTTCTCTAATGACATACTTTCTGCTACAGAACCTTACATATTTTATGTAGGGATCCAGCAAGATCCAGATTTCCTAGATTAAAGAATAACTGATGACTAAACTTTTGTTATATGCAGCATAAAGCATGTAAGAGATGCTCAGGTGTGATTTACAGGACATTGATTCTTGTGAATTCAACTGTCATGAAGAATCTGATGGATGTGTAACACTATGTCTGACCTATTGTCTCTCATTAATTTTATATAGGTGTGTATCCATATTCATTGAACTCACCATGCCTTTCTTTTATCATGGGTAATGAATTCATTTAAACCATTAATGCAGAAGGTACTATTCTTTCATTCTTATACTCACTAGACTATCTACATTAAAATCAGTCATACAGTCAAAGATGCTTTCCACTGTGTTTGCTGCTATATTTTATTACATTTCATATGACAAGCAGTCATGTATAAATATTAAAGTGCTGACTGTATATAAAATCTACTGAGAAAGAGCTTGAGAGTCTAATGTACCCTCCTATGTCATGCTATTATTTTTTGTGCAGCACACGTTAAACACAAAATTCCCCGTATTCTCTTCTTTTCTCACAACAAAAAAATCTAAACATAGCCATCAGAAAATGTCTATATTTTGTTACCCTTCTGTCATTTGACTTCTGCCTTTTACAGCTGCGGAAGAAAATGCACAATTATAAAGGAGAGAACAAGCTACACTGTGAAGCTGAAATAGCAAAGTAATGTTCTTCGCTTTGATCTGTTGGTAAAAAAAATCCATTAATTATGACATTCATCATGACAAACTTGAGCTCTTCACAGTCCATAATTAATGGTTAATAAGGCTGCCCATGAACTCACATAAAAAAAAAATCACTCAAGACCTTGACAGCAGCCCTTGATTGATAAGCTATTGACTAGTCTAACGGATGTAACACTGTGAAAGTCAGAAGACTGCTGCAGTTGTACATAAGGAATAAATAATTAGCTCTCTTTGTCAAGTAATCTTTAGTTACAATAAACCATTCATCACCATGAACCGAATAGAAGTATGCACTACAAAACAGGTCTGCACTGTGTCAAAAAGGACATTTTCATCAAGATCCAATGGAGTGAATAAAAATAATCAAACTCCAAGGCATCAAACTGCTACAGAAAAACAAATAAAATAAAAGTATTTCAGCAAGTCCCCTGCCCCCCACAAATAGGGGTGTATGGCCCCCATCACCCCTATATCACTAGATATACTAACTCTTAAGATTCACAACAGTGGAGAAATGGATGTATTCCTTATCTCAATGTTAACTTTTCTCAGGATTTAACAGAATGATCACTCTGCTACTCCTGTACATAAAATTTTGTATGCACAGTCGTGTTCTGTAACAAAACATCAATTACCTTGTTAAACAATACAGTAATTAAAAATTACATCCATACTCAATAACAGTACAAAGCTCCAGCGAACTAATGCAGTGCTGTTTCTGCAATAAAATAAGCTCTGATAAAATACTGTGCAATATAGTACAGGACTTCAAAAATATACATGTTATGGTGCACTTTTATGAAATTTTGGTATGCTTTATTTTTCTGGCTAATTGATTAATGATTAAACAACTGCAACATTATTTTACATTTGCTAATTCATGCAGACTGAAAAGGTATGAGCCATATGCAACTTTAAGATAAATGCCAAATATAGCCAGTTTGTAATTTTTGAAACACCACCTATTAAAAAAAGACATGAAACAGAAAATGTGAACTGACATAAGAAACATAAACATTAAAACATATTTTCAGACATATTTGTGAAAATGATTTAAGGCTATACAGTACTACACAAAGAAATGATAATTTGTGACATAACTTAAATGGCCTATATTTGCTACCTCCGATGTCTGCCATTATCTGCCAAATAATATGCACTCCATGCATTGCAATGTAATGGTCCTTAGTTTCTTAATCATAAACAAATGGAAATTCCATTGTTTTTTTTTACAATTATCAGGATGAAACAATATGCCATACCATGTTTAATAATACAAATAGAATAAAAGAGCCTGCTGTGCTATAAAATGTGCATTATCTATTGCTTTTGTATTTCTATAGGACAAAAGCATGTGTTCCCTTTCTGACAAGATACCCTGTTTCAGCCAATACGCCATGCTAATGTCAATATGTTGAAGAGCTAATAAATGTTTCTGTTAGTGCTGATTCACCTTCAGATGATTTGCAGGAATGGCCCCAAATGTGCACGAGGCATTATGAAATGTCCATCATAACTACATTAATCTTGTTATGCCATAAACAGTTTGAATCATCCTGTGTGATTAATAATTACTTGAATGAAATGCCCAGTGTCTAATTAAGCAGTAAGCAGTAACCAGGGGTTATGTTAATTTTCTAGTTAATTATCTCCTGAGAATGTAATGTGCCACAAGGCAGCTGACTGTTGCATTGCCTCAGGGGTTGATTAAACTGGTACAGTAACATAAGTGTTTGCATTTTTTATCTTTATAACAGGATTTGTTTTTACATTAATTTTGTAATCTTGTAATTTATATTAATAATTTACAGCTACATCAAGTATTCCATATGCTAAGTGTCAAAATGATTGACGTGTAGCTTAGTGACAGAAAAATACAATGGAGTTTATTATGAAATTGTTATACTAAGTTCAGGTTTGTGTATTTCACTTTTAATCAGAATAAACATATTTAATATTCTAGCTTTTTAATATTTTATTTGCCACTTTTTTATTAAGACAGTGTTCCATATATTCTTCATAGCTTGATTTCTTTTTATCATCTGGTCTATTTTCAAATATATCTGAAACCTACTTCTTTTTGGAGTATACTGTAATTTTCCACACACAAATAAGCACACACACAGACACATAGACACACATGCATGCATCTTCAGGCAGACAAGTATGTCAACTCAGTGACATATAATGTGCATTAACATTACTTTGCACTGCCATTTCTTTGATAAAAATCATGTGTCCATTTCATCCATTCATCTTTGACATTCAAGTATTTCCTCTCTACTGGAAAATGACATCTTTGAAAAAAACTGGCTTAATAATCCAATATAAATATCCTGTCATACAGGCAATGAACAGAAACCTGATTGTCTCTAAAATGAATGGTGGAATATTCAGTGTATTCCTAATCCTAAATCTTTAATATGAGAAATGCAGAGTGGAGTGGGCTGAACATTTTCTATTCCCTAAAACTAGGAAATCTGTAATTGTTTACTGCAAATGTTTTACGCAGTTGAGTACGACTTTACTAAGTTATTCCTAAAGAGATTTTTTTTTCATACAAGCAAGACTAACAGACAAAAGATTTGCAGACTGAGCCTTGTAATACAGTATATGCTAGGCTACGTAATCTGAGAGTTTTTTTTATTTGTAAAATACTCTGCATATATTATTAAATGTTCAAATTACAGTAAGATACATTAAACATTCTGCATTTGCACACCAAAAAATGTAGAACCTGAAGTACAAAAATCAGTGAGTATGGTTTCTGAGTGAAATGCTGATACTTGCAATTAGGGTTGCCACCTTTTCAAATGGCCAAAGTGGGACATTTTCAGGACACACATCAGATTTTACAGGCCAACACATACCCACGGTCAGTACAAAGAAAATAACTTTACTTTTTTGCCTAAATGAAAGCTTATTCTTGTAGCAGTTTATTTGCTTATTCTGTTTCTTGTAACATTTAGGTATTTTACATACATAAATAACTATTTTATGCAACTATTACATAAAATATGGGACATAATTATGTCCTACAATCTCAAGACATTTGCCATTTTTAATATTTTTGGTCAGGATACAACTGCCCAAAGGGGGACTGTCCCTCACAAAGTGGGACTGGTGGTAACCCTGCTTGCAATAGCTTGACACACCAACCAAAAAAAATGGAGAAGAGCGAATACCAAATATTTCTTTTACTCTTTAAACTTATTTTTTTGCAAGACAAGCCCCCATACACACTTTGGTTTTGCGGGAAATCTGTTCATAGCACCGGAGCTTATATATGCTAATTCTGAGATTCACATACTTTGGAGAAAAGGGAATATTTAGAGAAATGTCAAAATAAGATTTAGTGTGTGTGTGTGTGTGTGTGTGTGTGTGTGTGTGTGTGTGTGTGTGTGTGTGTGTGTGTATGCCTTGTTTTCTGACCATTGGATCTCCACATTACAGTACTCAATATTCTAACTTCTGATATTTCAAATAGTTACCCAGAATATTGCGGTTAAAAAATTAATATATCACAAGATACTAAGTCTTTTCCATGAGACAGACACACACACACACACACACACACACACACACACACACACACACACACACACACACACACACACACACACACACACACACACACACACACACACACACACACACACACACACACACACATACACGCTAACTCATATCAGGTCAACATTCCATTTCTCATTTTTAAATTTTACGACTGAACAGGATTTGTAAGTACTGATGACTGATGTGAAATGGTAAATGCAGCAATGCTGCAATATAATATAAAAATACTGGGGACAACACAACCATATAATTACTAATCTTCAGAGAAGGTCTGTGCAACTCCTGTTATTTTTTTTCCCAAATCACTTATATCTGATGAAAAAAGTACATAATAACTGTTACATGGAATAAAGTGCATGCCAGCTGCATCGTGTCAGACTTTTATATTTTAGTGAAAGATTTCTGTAATACAAAAAGAACATTACTTATTCTTGGAGGAACTCTTATAAGCAGTACATAAAATTACATTCAGTCTTTAAATGGATATTTCTGGCACAGACATATGAAAGACTAAAAATAATGCACAGGCTGTACTGACTAGAAGAGTTAGAGATCTGCTTGATACACCTATAGCAATTATTGCTAAATGCACTGAAGTAAAGCTGGCTGGTGCCATTTCCTGCAATGAGTGTGCTATAGTCATTCTATTACTATAACAATTACCCACAGCTGGGTGTGGTTAATTCTGGATTTACCCACATACATTCATGGGTTATTGCAATTACACAATGACATTATTAAGAAAAGTTACTTACTTTTCTTAAATACTGTCCTTGTATAAGGGCAAAGTGCTGCTCTTCCACCTTTTTCTCTGGTATCCTGGGGCTTCCTTGATTTACTGCACATGCATATGTGACTTTCACTCCCATGATTATGCATCACATCAGTGCTGTGTAAAGGAAGCAACAGAGAAAGGAAGATCTCCTTTTTCCCTTTTATTTATTTATTTTTGTTGCATAAAGGTTGAAATTCAGACACTTATGAGGTACGAGAGAGATGGGATGGAGAAAATACAAGGAACATCAGTTATGTTTCTTTATTTTTGAAAAACATAAACTAATTTCCTTTCTTATTTTCTTTGTACTGTCTCTCATAATGCCAGAATCTCCAGATTTCTAATTTTATAACCACACTGCTAGCTCCAGAGTTGGACTTCAAAGGAGATAACATACGTAAAAATAAATCGACATGCAAGTTATGATGAAGTCCCTGATTAGCTCAGTCAAAAGAGCTTAACTAATGTATTTGGTTTCCTGTGGTTTTATATTAATGTTCACGTTTTAATTATTTTAACTTGCACATCGATTTATTTTTACAGCTATCTACTTTGCAGTTTGATTCTGGAACTAGCAGTACGGTTATACAGTTTTAAGACAGAGCTCTGGTTCTTTTTTTGTTGGTGGTATTTACAGATTTCTAATTTTATTTCTTTTTTTAATGGTGAAAAAAAAAGTTACAGCATATAGTAATGGAAGAAAGTCAAGGGTGACTAGACCTTTTCCATTGGTATATGCTCGATTTACAACAGGCATGCTGGTTGGACTGACCAGTCAGCATGCTCATTTTTGAATGTTAATGGCCGGTTGTCATATAATTGCAGTTAGAGAATGGCTGACCACTACATCGTAACCCTGATTGGAGAATGAATGTTCCCCAGCAGGGTGTTAATATATAAATATTGCCATCTGAAAAATGAGTTTGCCACGCCACAGCAGCTTATTAAGCTGCCATGGAGTTCAGAATGAAAGAATGTTAATGGCCAGCATTATTTTACACTCACTAAACAGTGTTTTTGCTGTTTAGTGAGTGTAAAAGTAAATGAAACATAAAAAAGTGTCTGTGTGTGTTTGTATTTGTGTTTATGTTTCTGTATGCATGCTTGCATGCATGAAAGCAGAAGTGTTTTTGTGTGTGTGTGTGTGTGTGTGTGTGTGTGTGTGTGTGTGTGTTTGTGTGTGTGTGAAAAGTGAGAGCAATCGAGCACTAGCAGCTGCAGTAGAGGTTTGCATAGCTCTCAACCTCTTAGATCAAGATAGCCATAAAGCCAAAAATAAAGGGGGATCAAAGGTTCAAAATAGGGACAGATTTTAAATATTTGTAAAGTTTCCGTATTGATAGGGTTTGTGTAAGCATGCATTTTCTAAACCACAAGTGTGAGCGTGTATGTCTATGTGTGGGTGTGTGTGTGTAAGAGAATAAGTGAGACTGAGCGACCACTGGCAACAGCAATAAATAGATCTGCATACCTCTCCACCTCTTAGCTCAAAAAAATCTAAATAAAGCCTGAAATGGGAACAAAGGATCAATAACAGGAACAGATTTTAAATATTGCCATGAAAAAAAAATAGAAAGTTGCTTAAATAACAGGATTTGTATTAGTGTGAATTTTGTGAAGGAAATTAAGTCTGAAATTCAAATCTTCTTCTTCTTCTTTTGGCTGCTCCCATTAGGGGTCACCACAGTAGATCATCTGTTTCCATTTCTTCCTGTCCTCTGCATCTTGCTCTGTCACACCAACCACCTGCATGTCCTCTCTCACCACATCCATAAACCTTATCTTAGGTCTTCCTCTTTTCCTGTTACCTGGCAGCTTCATCCTTAGCATCTTTTTCCCAATATACTCTGCATCCCTCCTCAGCACATGTCCAAACCAACATAATCTTGCCTCTCTGGCTTTGTCTACAAACCTTTCAACCTGGGCTGACCCTCTAAAATACTTATTCCTAATCCTGTCCACCCTCGTCACACCTAGTGCAAATCTTAACATCTTTAACTCTACCACGTCCAGCTCTGACTCCTGCCTTTTTGTCAATGCCACTGTCTCCAACCCATATAACATAGCTGGTCTCACTACTCTCTTGTAGACCTTCCCTTTCACTCTTACTGGTACTCGTCTGTTACAAATCACTTCTGACACTCTTCTCCACCCAATCCATCCTACCTGTACTCTCTTCTTCACCTCTCTTTCACACTCACCATTACTCTGAACTGTTGATCCCAAGTATTGAAACTCATCCACCTTTGCCACCTCTACTCCCTGCATCCTCACCATTCCTCTTTCCTCCCTCTTATTCACACACATATATTCTGTCTTAGTCCTGCTGACCTTCATTCCTCTTCACTCTAGAGCATATCTCCACCTCTCCAGGGTCTCCTCCACCTGTTCCCTACTCTCACTACAGATCACAATGTCATCTGCAAACATCATAGTCCATGGTGACTCCTGTCTGATCTTGTCTGTCAACCAGTCCATCACCATTGCAAAAAAGAAAGGGCTCAGGGCTGATCCTTGATGTAATCCCACCTCCACCTTAAACGCATCCGTCACTCCCACCACAGACCTCACCGCTGTCACACTACCCTCGTACATATCCTGTACCACTCTTACATACTGTTCTGACACTCCCGACATCCTCATACAATACCACAACTCCTCTGTAGGCACCCTGAAATTCAAATTTACATCATTAATTATTGGTTTCTATACCTAATGACTGGCAGCAAATCACACATTTTTGGAGTAAGAGACCAAAACATGACATAAATATATGGATATTTTTAGCAGGTCATATTTTGGATATAAAATACTTCCTCAGACATAATTTACATACGCTACAGCAAGTATGAAACATTGGGCGGATAAACTATTTTGCAGCAAAAATATATAAAAAAATATAGTAATAAAAAAATAAGTTAGTAAGTAAAACACAACAATTTTACAGACAGACCATTCCCCAAGTGCAATGTGTGTTACTGTGTAAATAATGCCCTTCCAGTGGTGTAGAGGCCTGATACCTGCATCATCAGGCCTCATAACACCCCTGAGTGGGCATTATTTACACAGCAAAACACACCCTGCTGGGCATTATTGCTTGCTTATGCAGTGATACATTTTTCTCTTGGTTGTTTGTATTAATTACACAGCTAGGCAAAGCTGTGGATTGCTTTGAACATTAGAGAAAGTTATAATGTTGGCAATCTCTGACTTTCAGATATTTAGTCTGAATAAAAGCGTTTTCCACTCTCATACCCATTTTATGGAATTATTGAACCGTTCACTTCAAAGGCATTCAATGACTACTATGGATCAAAACAGCAAATATATCTATTTTAAACCATTATCAATACTGCAAACCATCAGTGCATAAACCTAGCTTCATCAGCATTGCCTGTGTCCTGTGTACCTCATTTTAAAAATATCTGTGAGTTGCAGGCTACTTATGCCTTAAAGTAATACAAAAGTATATAATATGGATGAATGTTTGGGAGTCCCACCTTAATGTGATCAACTAATTACCTTTTATGGTCAATGTTCATAAAAAAGTTCAAAATATTTTAAACATTTGTTAACTGGGTGTGCCCACTGGAAACAAAAGTCCCTTTTCAGGGGCAAAACTGGAGCACTGTTTTTTTTAAGTATTCAAACTTGAGGTGGAGGGAATCAAACTCTATACATTACAGCTACAGGAATCAGCTCATTAACAGCTCAGATCCTTAATCCACTGTGCTGCATCAACTTGAATATGTTTCTCATATATTGTTGTAATGACCTTTTATAATGTTTTCCACTCCATGTTTCTTCTGAAAAAAAGGGTTTGTGGTCCTGGATAATCTACTCAGTTAACAAATATTAACCAGACAAATGTGGGTCTATATTAAGTCGGTGAAATGTTATTCCAGCGAACACCTATTCATCGACCCATAATCAGTGAAAATCACTTCAGTGATTCACTGAATTTACTAAGGGCAATGAAATAGCTGCCCAAAGCAAAATGGACAACTACAGAACTTTGCCCTTTATTCCACTTTAGTGTGATCTCAGAGTTGGTATATATAGTTATGGGGGGGTGTTGGAGGTGAAGCCCCCCACTTGGGTGGGTTTGAATAAACTACAAGTTGGTCCGTTGTGCTTCAGGTAACTATTTTGTTGTCCTTAGTAAATTCAGTGAAATTCTGATGCAATTTTCACTGATAAGGGGTCAATGAATAAGGTGTTCACATGAATAACATTTTGGTGACCTAATATAGACCCGACAAATGGATATGCTGCTCCTGTGGTTTATAGTGATAAAGTCGTGACTATGTCCCTGTTGATCAGGGTTCAATTATTGGCTTGGGTGACTGAGAAAGTGTCAAGGAGCAATATGTTTGTCCTTCCTGGGTGGGAAAGCATTCATTGCTGACTCTGCCATAAGGGAGGTGGGGTTCAAAGAGTGGAGTTGCCCTCAAATAGAAAAGTAATGAGCAGGGGAAGTGTGGCAAGAAAATGCATAGGGCAAACAAACCTGCCCCACAGAATGGAAGAGGAGATGGATGAGCTCCTAGGACATCCTTAGGATACATGACTGGCTTCAGTGATATTCAAACAAGTCCTGGGGATAGGAGACAAGCTGGTAGACCCAGCATGGAAGTGGGACACTGGAGGCCAAGCTGTCCCCTAGGGACACCAAAAAAAGAAAAAAAAAAAAAACAACCAAACAGATAAAAAAAATAATAATAATAATAAAATACAAATCTGTTAGCACAATGTGCATGATGTTAATGTTACAAAGCTGTTTTGCAGCAATGCCCTTTCTGTACCTTGGAATAATGGGACAGCTTAGTATTGATTCTTCAGGGTACACGTCCACTATTGCATTTGGACATACTGTGGATGACTTTTCATAGCACAAATATGTACTGGAGTGAATATGCTGCAGAGATTCCAGGATAATGGAAAAACAAGATCAGCAAACCTTTTAGCAAATATATAAGCATGTGATTATTGAGTATGCTGTAATCAAAACAAATGCAGATATTAATTATGTGCTTGTCTATTCTGACTTTTTCTAGGCATATATCTATTTGTTTATAAGAGTTTTTCATGAAGACTTTTTTTAAGTTTTCTTCAAGCTGAACTAAATGACTGAGGTTAGCTGAATGCAGTAGGACTCCACATACTTATCTACAAGTATCTAGCCTATAAAGTTTGAGATTCTTTATTTCCTCTGAAAGTATGTCACAAATTCAGTCAGAAATGCAGAAATTAAATTAATTTTAGGACAATTATGTAATTTTATAAAATTCTACACAAGTACATATCATTTAGCAAGTATTGTACATAAAATTGCATTCTCTGACCCCCGAATTCACTATCCTTCTGTGCAGAACTAGCTTAGTCCTGCACTGAAGTGGCTGTGTAGGAGCAGGACGGCAGTGCGCCATGAATACCAATGAAGGTGCGCTGCCTGAGCTCCTAAACAGACATGGAGCATGTGTAGGTGCAACAGCCTCTGTCCTTGCCAGAAACAAAATAAGCATCCTTTGCAGGTCTTAAACCCAGGACCCTGTAGACTATAGTCATAGTAGTTAACCACTAAGCCATCACAGTATTGCATAACATTCAGGTATCACCAAACAGATCCTCACTATAGGAAAATCAAACCGAACATGTGAAAGAAATCTATATACAGTTTTATGTTGTATAACCTACTACATAACATACTGCAGCAAGGCCATATATGAGGTGTCATTTTAATAAAGTGTTGAAATCCCCTAATAAACACAAGAACCCTATACAGTGTACGTACACATGAATCATGGCTACCAAACACATATATAACATGTAATGAATAATAAATTAATGCCAAAAAGCAAATATAATGCAAATTAAATATTAATCAACACTAAGCATTGCACAGCTCAGCTTAGTAGGTGTAAACAATGTGTATGCCAGCTAACTCAGTCTGCCCATTGTTACATCCCTTTAAGCAATGCCATCCTTAGGTAAACAGGATTGTCCATAGCTTAGCATTTTCAAAATCATCCAATCACCATAAAGTGCAGGAAACCAGCCCTGTTTAAACCCAACAGGCAGGAATACATCTCATAACTGGTTGCAGTTTCCTCCTGTAGTCACTATGTCTGGTATGGGAGAGGGTGTGTGTTTTTGGGCACAGAGCTGGGGCATCCAGGAGTCCAGAGTCATGACAGGACTCCTTGTGAAAGACCATGACCAGAGACTGCTGCAGGGGCAGTACCATGGTTCCCAATACAAAGTGGAAGCCTGTGACCATCTTGCCCATGATCTCACCAGTGCCACTGGCATACCCTGAACTGGTGAGCAGATCAGACATCACTATGCCGACCTGAAGCGGAGAAAGGGGGATCTCTTGGATCAGTGGTTCCAAGAGGCTAGGAGGAGAGGGGATGTCTCAGCTCTGTGTAAGTATCAGTCCACTACCTGTTTAATAATTGCCAGCTCATGTATATTACGGATAGGTATGGCTAAATATTCCTCTTATAGGTTCATAGGTTCATAGGTAGGCACTAGGCTATCGGCCCTAGGGCCCATACAAGCCTAGCCAAAAAATGTACCCTGGCTTTCGCCACCCATGAAAATTATTTTCCTATGCCCCTGTCGAGCAGAGCCACAAAAGTGATCCCCGGGGTGAATTTGCCATTTCCCATTCAATCATCAAGATTTTTCTTGAAGAGTGCTAATGAGGAGCTCTGTTTGACATAGATATGTAGTCTGTTCCAGAGTATGGGAAGTCTCTGGGACAGGAATCTATCCCTCCAGCATGTTCTGTTTATTGTGGTGACAAGGTTAAGGTCCCTAGTGTGTGTAGCTTGGAGGGATTGGGATTTCTCTAAGTGGAGCATGTCCAACAGCTCTGGGTTTGACATAGCTTTGTATGTTAGGCAGAGATCTCCCCTGAGTAGGGGATATGCGATGGAGTAAATCTGTAGTTTTTTGAGACGGTCTGCATAGGGCATCTGTTTGAGGCCAGTAATCCTCTTTGTGAGGTATTTCTGTGGTCTTTCCAGTTGTTGTAGATGTCTTGTGAGGTACATACCAAAAGGGGCGTTGTACTCTATAATGGGTCTAATGAGTGATGAGTAGAGAGGAACAATGACCTCTTTTTTTCTGGATGAGAATACTTTTGTGATGAGATGAGCCACGTTGAAGAATTTCCTGACCACTGTGGCGATGTGATTATCAAAGGAGAGACTATTGTCCACCTGTGTCCCAAGGTCTCTTATCACATTTTCAGCATTAAGTAGACTACCAGCTATGTGGTAGCTCATGGGTACAGAGTTTTTACCAAAGGGGATGACAATACACTTTTTGGCATTGAGCTTCAGGCCGTGGCTTTGACACCAGGTATCTGTCTCAGTGAGGCCCTTTTGTAGTTTGTCCACATCGTTAGGAGTTTTGATTATGGCTCCTAGTTTGCAGTCATCTGCAAACTTTGTTAATAAAGACCTTCTGTGTTGGCCTGCACTTCAGAGAAGTAGATACCAAACAGGGGAGGACCCAGGACTGAACCCTGTGGTACTCCACTTGTCGCTGGTCTGATGTCGGATTTGGAATACGCTACTTTCACAGTGTGGGTTCTGTCCGTGAGCCAGTTGGCAACCCATCTTATGACACAGGGATTTATACCTAGTTTAGTGAGCTTATCTATAATTCCAGAGTGGGGGATGGTGTCGAAAGCCTTGGGGAGATACAGATAGGCTGTGTGAAACACCTTACTCTCATCTATGGCTTTGGTGACTACTTTAAAGAAGTCTATCAGGTTTAGGAGACATGATCTGCCTTTTAAAAACCCAAACTGTGTGGGGTCCAGAGTTTGGAGATCTCCAATGTCTTTGTTTATGAGTTCCATGATAATACGTTCCATGGCCTTGCAGACGAGGCTCGTCAGGCTAATGGGGCGGTAGTTCCCGGGATCTGTTATGACCCCCCCCCACTTTGTGGACTGGGATAATTGTCGCGGTGCACCATTCAATGGGCACAAAGCCTGAGTTGAGGCTATGATTGAACATGGTACTTAGGTGGGGTGCCAGTTCATTCTGTAGTCCATGTAGAAGGCAGCCTGGGATGTTGTCAGGTCCCATGGATGCTGTGTTCTTGGCTTTGGAGAGTGAGGTTTTTACCTGTGCAGCTGTGATTACAGGAACTTTGCATTCTTCCGGTATAAAGATGGGCCCTTTAGGGGTGAGAGGGGGTAAAGTTAGCACTGAACCTATCTGCCAGGATGTTGGCAATATCAGTTGGTTCTGTATATTTAGTGTCATTGTGCTGTAACTCAGAGCAGATCTGAGTGTTTCCATTGAGATTCTTGACATGGCTATAGAATGCTTTGTGGTTGTCTTTAGAATCAGTGGCAATTCTGTTTTCATAACTAGCTTTAGAGGATTTTATGAGGGATCTCAGCTTCTTACTGAGGCTGACCAGGGAGTTCCTCCAATCGTGGGATTTTACTCTTTTTTTGCAACAGTTTCTTTCTTCTGTTGTAGAGTTTGTTTATGACAGAAGACCACCAGATTGGCTTCCTTTTTTTGGAGGATAGCATCTTGGTTCTGTTAGGGATAGAACAATCCATGCACTCGTGTAAGTGCTTATAAAGTGCATTTGTGTAGGAGTCAGCAGTCGTACCTCTATTGTCCATCTGCATGGGTGTCGTGAACGTTTGCCAGTTCTGTCTTAAGAAGCGTGAAGTTGGCTTTGGAGAAATTTTTTACGGTTGTTTTCCTAATGGGGGGTGGGAGTGGGATGTGGATGTCTAGGGTGATTAGCTTGTGTTCGGATCTTACCAACAAGGAGCTGACTTCTGGTGTGGAACACCGGTCACCCATGTTGATGATGACCAGGTCTAGGATATTGCTGCCCCTGGTGGGGGTGTGGATAAGTTGATCCAAGGCGTTGGAATTGATGATTTCCAGAAAACATTGGGCAAAAGAGTTGGTACATGAGTAGTTTTCCCAGTTAATGATAGGGTAGTTGAAATAACACATTATTAGAGTGTTGGTTTGTACCTTAATATTTTCCAGTGTATCAAGAAAAGAGGAGTGGGAATCCTGGGGCATGGTGGGGGGTCTGTAGCATGCTACAATCTGGATTGTGGTTTTGCCCAGAGTTAGTTGAACTTGGATAATCTCAGATGCATTATGCTGAGCAACTAGCCTGGAGGTGTGGCTATCCTTAATGAATATGGACACGCCTCCACCTTTAGGGTTTTGGTCCGGGTTTGGTGGCCGAAAGGTGTGGTAAGAATTATAGCCTGGTAATGCAGGGGTGCTCTCTGGAGCTTTGAACTAGGTCTCTGTCACTGCACAGATGTCAATATTCTCCATTTTAAGGACTGCCTCGAGAGAGTGCATTTTGAGGTTTAGACTTCTAGCATTGAGTAGCATTACCCTCAGATTTTGCTTGCTTGTACCTGTTACAGTGGTGAATTTGTCATTTGAACCTTGCTTAAAAAAAGGCACTATAGGGGTGGCAAGAGCCTTTGCCAGTATCCGGAATCCCAAGGGTGACAGGTGCAGGCCATCTCTGGCAAAGCATGGTCTGTCGATCATGTCATCCCAGGCAGACAGATACTGGATTCCCTTAGAATGACACCAGAAGCTTAGCCATTTGTTAAAGTCAATCATTTTGTCCTTACTGTGGTGTCATTCTGGGTGATGGCAGGATGCTACATAAGGCTAGGGTCATACCTGCCTGGGCTACAAGATTGGAGAGCTCCTCCATGTCTGTGTTCATGTAGTCCAGGGAGGTACGTCTCAGATCAATCACACCAACATGGACAATGACAGAGTCATATTTGTACTTGTTGTGGAGTGATCTAAGTGCGTGTGTTATGTGGCGGATCCTGGCACCTGACAGGCAGCTGACAGTAGCTTTTTCCTTGTTTAGCCTGGTGAATGGAACATCAGTGTGCCTGACTATAGAGTCACCTATAACTAGAGTGTTGGGTACATTATGCGTTATGGGCTGTAGTTGAGTGGCAGACTGAGTATGTGGGCTATGTGTCATTTGGGTTGTGTTGGGGGGTGGAGGTTGCTTGCATTTCTGCTTTGGAGGTCTCTGTTATTTGGGCAGATTTGTACTGAGAGCCTCTGCGAATGTAGGTTTGAGTTTTGTGCTTCTGTGTGTGTGTTTTGGTGGTGTAGGTTTTGAGGGACTATGTGATGAGTGTGGTGCGGTGTAAGTGTTTACCTTCTCCTCTTGACTGTCTAGGCCATATATAGATATATATAGATAGATAGATATAAAAGAGAATATAACAAATACATATATGACCACAGGCACCATTAATGGTGGTGAGGGGGCCCAAGCTACATATGTCCTGTACATATACTGATTTATATATATATATATATATATATATATATATATATATATATATATATATATATATATATATATATATAAATATATGCAACTACACATACACACACAGTGATATGTATAGGAAGATACATATTTAGAGGGTGCACACCATACGGAACAGCCAGTATCCCTACATTTGCCACCTTATCAAATAGACAGTGTATGAGTCACCCATACAAAAGACAATTGTTGCATGAAACCTATACCCACAGAGAGGTCAAAGGATATAACATCACACAGAGGTATGCATAGATGAGAAAGCTTTATTTTTATACTATTACAGTTGTATATGCCATGTCATATAGCTGCTTAGACTTTGAAGTACATGCAAACAGATTAATGCAACTCTCAAACAGATCATTTAATACAGTATTCCGAAAAAACAAAACATATGTTGCTGTCCAGGTCAAGGCCTTCAAGTAGTACAATAGTAAAGACAGAGTGGGCCACAGGATAACAATCAATAAACAATAATTAATGCAGATGTATAGTCCAGCAGCCTCTAACTGCACTCTGTACGCAATCCCTAGGGGGAAAAGGCTTCAGCTGACACAATGGGATGCATCTGTTACATAACAAGGCATAACTGAAACCATCACAATCACACTGACAAACAGAACAGTCTGTATGGCAGGAAGCAGTAAGCCAGCACTTTTTCAAGGTGAAATGTATGGTAATATACATCCATATACCATAAGGCAGCTTACTCCTGATATCCCTGACATGTTGTAACAGCCTAGTTTATTTATGGTGCACCCCCCATAGACCGACTTACAGGGGCATATACCACTGTTACATACACTGACATCTGGACTACAGAAGGGCACACATACATTGTGTAGATGAAGCCCACACATATATGGACCCAACCCCACAATATGTGTGGGGGCCACACCAGCAGTGGAATGATGGCAGGAATAGCAGCATGACATACTCACAGGCCACTACTTAACAATCCCTTACTGCATGTCATATGGACAAAGCCTGGTATGTAGGTGGAGGGCAGAGGATGGAACACAGGCCCATATGTGAAATAGTGTTGTCATACACTAAGCACATTGCTGTTGTTACAGTATAGTCTGCAACATACCCTTAGTCAGGAATATGACATCAGAAACACAAACGGATGCAGCCATGTACTGATTGCACTCAACACACACACACACTGTCAGTGATATATCTGACACAAGACCTGTGTGGCAGACAGACAAAGCATAACAGGCACACCTCTGTCCATCAAGTGGATAGGCCAACAGTTGAAAGCTATGCAGACAGACTGCATTCCATGTTAAACTAGTATGTACACACAGACCCTGTAACACTGGTGCTATACAATGCATACAACAACTCTACTCACACTCTGTCTGTAGTTTTGGAACCTCATACAAATATGTAGCTGGCCTGAGTGTGCAAGTTGTCTTGTATGAGGTATTGCTACCTGCTGTCTGTAACACTGCTGCTCACACACAGGAAGGATGTCCACCATACAAGAAAGGTAAAGGAACCATGCCCACATGATGTAGGGATTTATAGTAGTTGATTGCCATGACAGTGGTAATTAGAAGTGCTACACAGCATGCTGCATGCACTTATCAAGTGGAGGACACTGACTGGTGCAGAGGCCATCACCTGATCATGTGCATCACCTAAAAAGCCATGCAGCAATCTATTCCAAGCAGCTCAATCCATTTACTGGAGAGAGAGAGAGAGAGAGAAATTGAACCAAAACTGAAACAGAAACAAACAAACAAACAAACCTAGAAAGAAAGCAGGCTAAAGCCACAGCAAAGGAGATAAAAAAATATTCCTACAGGGAAACTATCCAAAACAGACTTCATTCCCACTACAGGTATGTGAAGTGTATATGCCTATAATTTACTGTAGTACATTGTCCATAATGATGGGCTAGATTATGTGGAATGATTTATATGTGCCATCAGGTGTTGGTGTTGTAATGATGTTCAGCTGAACAACTGCTATAGACAATAGAGTCTGTCCCTGTGGGTAGTGGACTGTACCTGTCAACTGTGCAGAGCAGCACTGACTGACAAGATATAAGCCACCACAGTGTGTGTTGTGTAATGTAAAGCATGTATATAACTGTGGCCAATAACTTGTGGTGGAAGTAATGCAAAAATGATGGACACGTGGGTTCCAGAGCCCACCACTTGCAGGACACTCAGGTTAACATGTATTGTAGCTAGCTGAAATGCTATAGATGTGCAATAGGCTTACCTGTAATCTGGCTATATATATATATATATATATATATATATATACATATATATATATATATATATATATATATATATATATATATATATATAAATATATATATATATATATATATATATATATATATATATATATATATATATATATATATATATATATATATATATATATATATATATACCCCATTGATAGGCTGTGTCCATATGTGGCACCTGTCTGTGTTGTAGCAAGGCAGAACAGTGCAGCTGTGCAGGAAGGAAAGTTAGACATTGTGGACTTGATGTCTGAATTACCCCATATATATAGGTATGTATATGTGTGTGTGTGTGTATGTGTGTGTGTGTGTGTGTGTGTGTGTGTGTGTGTGTGTGTGTTGTGTATGTATATATATATATATATATATATATATATATATATATATATATATACACATGTATGTCTATAGATATACAGGCATCCATATGTAGACCTATATATCTATAAAAAATCTATATAAACACATATATACAACATAAAAAAAAAATATATATATATATATATATATATATGTGCATGTGTGTGTGTGTGTATGTCTACATATATACAAACACACACACACACACACACACACACACACACACACACACACACACACACACACACACACACACACACACACACATGTATATAAATACATGTCCCCTATCTTTCCATCACAGTGCTGCATGCTATGTGTGAGGGAACATCACACATAGCAATACACAGAGATATATACAGCTGTAAGTGTGTGCAATATGGACGGTTATGTCACATGTGATCCCTTGTTGGGACCACATTGCCCTTGTCTGTGAAGTAGGGAATGGGAATTTGGGGAATGATAGCAGGTATATTTGTGGACGTGGTTTTGGTTGGTAGATATAGAGGACAGCCTACAGGAGTGGTATATTACACATGTGGTGGGTAAACACCCTGGATGGTGGGTGTGGTCTTCGATGTGGAAACCCCATGAGCCCTCAAAAGGAAACAATGGGAACAAGGCCCCCACCCATTGCTAGTCACAACAGCAACTTCATGGCCCTGAAGGTGCCTGGCCTGGAGGCTGAGCAGGGGGAGCATGTGGACCCTGTGATTGTGTACTGAGGGCCTCAAGGTGCTGTTGCACATCCCACTGGTTTCTGTGGATCCCCCTATGGAACAGACCCTCGACCTGACCTCGAGTGGCAGGATAATTTCTGTGTATGCCTTGGGGGCACCATACCTTGATGTGGTTCCACCAGAAAGTAGTGCTTAACCAGTAGATGAGGAGGCTCCAGAGTGGGTCCCACATGTGATGTGGCCTGGTAACATGGCCAGATGAGGTGGGAGAGGTGGTTCTGCTGGCAGCTATTCCCTAAACATGTTATTGTGTCACTGTTATAGAACATATGTGGGTAGTAATAGTCCACACAATCCCGGAACATGTCAGCATGCATAGATAAGCCCAATACCACATAATGATAGATGTGCAGCAATTACATAGCAAGCATACCACATGCATATATGGAACCATAGTGGTCTGACAATGGCATGCAGGTGAAGTAGTCCATAACAGGCCAGCAATGATAGTGTCCCCACAGGGAACATGGCTACAAATGCATAGCACAAAGCATGGTACAATACAATATATGTCCCAATGGTAGGTAAGCTGTAGCCATACCTATTGAGTTGTGTGAACAGTTTGTTGTCACTGATAAGGAGGGGGGAGACAGAGATATGTATTAAGAACTATGGTAACCTTGCTGTATGAGTTGCTAAGACCTGTTTCATCTTTATGTCTTTCAGGCAAGATATCCCACGGCCGGTTACCAGTGTATTCAGTGGCAAAAAATGAGGTAATTATTAACCACCTGATACAGCACTATCAGGTTCTCTTTGGTAGCAGGAACGGACCACCCTGTGGAATGATCTAGTCCACAAGGTCAATGATGTTGGTCTGTATAACCGCAGTTATGAGCAGGTCTGGCATCATTGTAGCGACCTGCTTCACAATGTCCGTCAGCGTGCTACTACAGTCAGGGGGGTCACCTCGCAACAGGGGGGTTCATGCCATCCATCTCCCCTGACACATGTTGTGAAGCTCCTCGCCAGCTTTGTGGCACCTTCCCGCTGCACGTGCAACAACTGGCGAAGACTATATTAGAGATGGGTGCTACCCACACACTGACTGAGGACCATGCACGTAAGGCCACAAGGCACATCAGTAGACCACTGTTGCATATGCATCTGCATTTGTACAGGTACATCATGCATATGTGAGATGTTATATATGTATATATATATATATATATATATATATATATATATATATATATATATATATATATATAGTCTGTTGATGCATTGTAGTAATAAACAGATGTGCATAAGCTGTAGTATGGTGGACTTGTACTGCTGATGCACTGTAAAGCTGCACCCTCCCTGTAGCAATGCCACAGCTGTGGCTACTGACATCACATCTCTCACACTCTTATGTAGGTCCCTCTGGTATACCATCAAGGCAACATCCTGTAGCTGGTGATTATGGTTTATGTTCACGCTTGCCAATGCATGTAATGGCTATGGTATATTCGATGCACACATCTAACACACCTACCCATAATGCATGCCGTACATATTCGCATATTGTTGCTGTTAACTGCACTGGCACTGCATCGCAGTGGTGACCATGATGGGGTATCTGACAGGTATGTCAGACACCTGCAAGATAACTAACATCCTGTCATTGTGAAATGTGTCTACAGGGATGGCCTACAGTAGGGACATGTGTGAAACATCACCCTTATACAGTGCTACAACAGTGTATATACTGGTATTACAATGGCAACTGTTACAGATCTACACTACGGCATATCATAATACTGTGGTCCACAACCCTTAACACCTGCAATGTGGTCCCAACATGAGCACTGAGTGTGTAATATAGAATCATAGGTTAGGGCAGCAAATATGGAGAATACATACGTTCACAAACACTGGAAGCATATGTGTGCACACACTCCAGAGACAATATAGTGGAGGCAGCTGTTGAGGTACTGCCTGCATGCATTTGTCATGGAAATGTACCTTTCAGCAAGTACATGTCCCCAATGTCACACCACGTATTGGTCTGCTGTCCCAGACATTTGGCCATCAAATGTGCACACTTACCTGCAACAGAGACAGGTGTGGCTTGCACACATCTTACATGACATGGCATGGGCCCAATACCCAACAGGTAGCACCCATGAGCTGCACATGTAGCCATACCTCACCATTGCATATGCCATGGCAAACAGTACAGACAGTCATATATGTGGCAAGGATGTATGGGACAGGAATGATGTAGGAAATAAACAGATGGCCACCCAAGACAAATGCTGTCACATGTAGCAAACTGGTCATGCAGGCTGCCCACTAACATGCCACAACACTGACAGGGGTAGCAGGAATGTCCAGCAAGTACTGGCTGTGCAGTACCCATGTCAGCAATTGCCTGGACTCTGCAAGTGCAAGGCCTATGAGTTAGGGTAAACAGATGTGACAGTTAAACCACAGCAAACACCAGCCAGGCCTCTCTACAGGTAGTGTATTCATAACAGAAGAGGTCCCCAGCAGTCAGGCATTGCAATCTGTACTGGTGTACCATGACCACGTTGGAAACCTATAGACAGTATCATGTAAGATACAGGTGCTGCACAACCAATGCCTCATCACACCTCAGGCCCAGCATCTCCATCTGTACTGTGCCGGTGCCACTGTACATCTGTATGTTTGCCAGTCAATAGCTGGGATTAGGCTGTTACACATGGTGTTCAGTGTTTGGGACACTGCAAACTGACACACGTGTAGGCCATAGTTGTCAAGCATCTACAAAAAGGCTGAAGGTGGGGAAGGGGTGACATCATGACATACCAGTTCACTGCAGCAGGGATCCTAAGGATGCTATGAATGTCTGTATCTGCACACAGTCAGGTTCAGGACCTGTGGCAGACATAATCCTGACTCCACAGCAATAGTGATGGCAGTGTGTGAACTCCAAAGGATGTGCACATGAGTAGACCTTGCAATCATGCAGAGTTGGGGGACATGTGTAGGGCAGACTGACCATATACTGGCAAATGCAGATGTCCCATGCTAGTATACCCCTGCCAGGAATAGTGACTGTTGTAGTACACATAACAATAGGTGCAACAAACCGTCATGATAAGGGCGTGCACACATATGCACCCACAGAGTGTATGCATCGTGGTCAGCATCTGCACACCTAACACAATTGTTAGACACTGCATGTGAATGTACAGGACATATATCACATATCAGGCTCATGTAATGTTAATGTATGCGGTGAGGTGGTCCCGTGGCATATCAAGGAGGAGTGCACTATATCAATAAGGGCGTGTACACTGCCCATAGCCATGGTAAGGTTTGACAGTTGTCAGTGTAATAGTATCATATTGGTCATACATGCACCGCTGATCTTGAGAGCTGTAAACCAGACATCAGGCATTCACAAATGACATCTGTCCACATATCATCCTAGGCATGTGTCGCACAAACACATAGCAGCTGTGAGCATTAGAGCAGACATAAGTGACACAGTAATACATATCCATCAACGGTTTGCACACCTGTGAGGTATGGTGCACAGTACATGGCAGGGTGCAAAACAGGTGCACAGCAATACTGTGTACATGGTTGCAGTGTTTTCCAGGGGAAGGGGCATCACCTACTAACACAGCCCATGCATCACACACATGTATACTGCTGCTAGCATAGATTGACTATAGCTGCACTGCATGCTGTTGAGTACCATATGTTATGCATGTTGACAGATGGGTAATGGGAGGATTGTGTGTACTATATTTGTGCAACCTCACCTGTAGGTGTGTGTGTGTGGGGGGGGGGTTATTTTGTCTGTAAGTACAATCTGGTGGAGTGGAGGGGGATTGATGCAAGTAGAATGTGTGTGTGCATGTGTGTGTGTTTGGGTGGGTGTTCATGTATGCACATGTGTGATTGTGAGGTCGTTCATACGGCGATACTTCCCTTTGGAATCATGCAATACATGGACATGGACTGACACATGAGACACCAGTAATACTTGTCTGATATATAATCACAGGACAGCTGATAGTATAATAAGGTCTGTAGCATGCATTGGGAGGGAAAGTAGACACTAGGTATACCCTTAATATTGCAATCAGCAGAAAGGTGAATGACTACCCACGTATGCAGCACTACTGATGCATTGGGGAATTGCTAGACAACACCAGGGAGTGTATCCATATATTACTGTTGTCCACATAGTAAGTTGAATGAGCAGCAGATCTGGCATGTACTGAGCAATATTTACATATTACACTCCAGTGCGTGACATTATGGAGTGAACGTAGTAGCCCCTAACATATGGGGGCCATGCTCATGATGTCCAGAACTACCCAGGGTGAACACGGGATGACAGCAGTGAGGCCATAGAAAACCTACTTCAGTCAAGTCAAGGAGGCAATGGAGTAACAGGTCTTGTGTTGTGATCACTCATTTAGGCATTTAGAGGAATGATAGGTTAATATGTGGTATTAATGAGTGTATGTTAACAAGTGTGATGCAGGCTGGGGAACTTACGTGAATAAACGTGGGACTGTCCATAAACTCAGGGAAAGGTAGGTATTATGTGTGTATGTGCATGTGCACATGCATGTGTCTGTGTGCATGTGTGCGTGTGTGCGTGTGTGTGTGTGTGTGTGTGTGTGTGTGTGTGTGTGTGTGTGTGTGTGTGTGTGTGTGTGTGTGTGTACTGCTATGCAATGCCGTACAGGTCTTAAAGTGCGTTTCTTGTTTTCCCCCACAGGTGGCGAGGTGGATCAGGGTCCCTCCTGCATGTAATCTGATGTGTGTGTCCATACAGACACCGAAGAAGATGATAGGACTGTTGAGTCACAGGCGGGGTTGTCAGAGGCTGAAACTGTGCCATCATTTGACATTGCCCTGTTAGCGACCACAACCCCGCACACAGTTGCAGTGCCTATACATACTGAATCACCAGAGGTCATAGCAGAGGGACAGTTGGCAGTTGGTGGCAGTGCACAGGAGAGTGTGGTATCTATGTCTATGGTGTCTGGTCACAGCAGGCATAGCCGGATGTCTGGCAGGGCACCATATAGGCAGCTGTATCAGAGTGCTCATGGTAGGGCTGCTGGTCATCATTCCCCTGGCAGAAGTGCCACAACTGGTACCACCAGGCACATGTTTCAGACTATCATGGGGGTGCAGGCACATATGTAACTGTACACCAGACAGAGCCTGAAGCTGCAGAGGGCAGCTGTCTCATCTGTAAGTGACAACTTCCATGAACTTGTAGGTGCCCTCTGTGATTATAACAAGGTCATGGATAGATGGTTGGGTGAGATGGTGGGCCTCATCAACCGTGGTTTGTCCATGCTTGAACATGTGATGGGAGTGGAGCAATGGCCACATGGATGTATGTCAGCAATACCAACAGCTGGAGGTCAATGTGGACGTGCTAGGACACCAAAGTGCTCCCGTAGTGGCAGCACCAGCCCCAGCACTGCAGGGGGGTGCTGTCCACACCACACCACAGCAGGCCATGTGCAAGTGGCCCTGGCCAGTTCCAGGAGGAAACTGGTTCTAGTGGACATCTGTCATCATCAGGGGAGAGTAGCACATTGAGGCCTGTACCTGGACATGCTCTTGGAACCCGTGGCAGGCACAGTCTGCATGTCCGTGCCAGAGGTGGTGAACTGCACATCTTGCCAGATATGGTCTGCAGCTGTCCAAGAAACACGTGTATAGGGCAGCCACATGGCAGAACTGTATGCATGCATACCCACACACTATACAAACACACCTAGGGCAACCCCATACCTACACACACCACATCACCATGTCCATTTCAGCTAATTATACCCCTCACCCACACACATGGTGTCAAACGTATGGCCCACCCTCCATCTCTGGCAAACCAACAACACACCCTGTGCATATGATGATACCTGTGCCACATCCCTGTTATCCATAACATGGATGCAGGGACAGGCTAATATGGTTCTGATTCACACAGTAACTGTACTACAGTGTAACATGTTGTCAGCAGTAATGTTTAATGCATACATGTCAGGTAGTGTAGCTGTTCAGCCATGATGCATTATAGCTGTTAGTAACACTGAGTGATTGTGGTCTCCATAATTTTATCCATTTGTGCCGTAGGTGTACATGTTTCAGCAGGATGATGGTCTGCAGTCATATTCCGCAAGGGGTATGACAATGTGGTGACACCATGACTGTGACATATCTTGGGTACAGTTGAACACATGTCACAGGTCTGTATAACTGTTACTGCCTGTGTCACATGGACAGGAGACCCACTGGGACATGTATAATGTATGCCCCATTTGGTCTGTACCTCTCAAGACATCTGCAACAACTGGAAAGGCCACAGAAATACCTCACTAAAAGAATCACAGGCCTAAAGCAGATGCCCTATGCTGACCGCCTTAAAAAACTCCAGCTATACTCTGTCGCATATCATCTACTCAGAGGCGATCTCTGCTTAACATAACAAGGCCATGTGAAACCCAGAGCTGTTGGACATGCTACACTTAAAGAAATCCCAATCCCTCAGAGCCACATGCTCCAGGGATCTAAACCTTGTTATCACAATAAACAAAACATGCTGGAGGGATAGGTTCCTGACCAGAGACTCCTCAGACTCTGGAATAGACTGCCCATACATGTCAAGCAGATCGCCTCTTTGGCCCTCTTCAAAAGGAACCTTGACGATTGGGTGGGAGAAAGGAAATTCACCCCGGGGATCACATCAGTTGTCCTGCTAGACAGGGGTCCAGGGAAGTAAATAGTGTGGGAAGAAATAGCCGGGGAATTGTTATGGTTATGCATGTATAGGCCCTAGGGCTGATAGCCTAGTACCAACCTATGAACCTATGAGCCTATGAACATGCACACATACACACACTTGCCAGAACTCAATGGGTATCACATGCCAATCAACACATTTGTACAACACTGTTGTGCTGGTACTGCAAGGCTCATGTAGCTTTTAGGGAGAGGAGCATGACAGGGTACATGTAATGTCCAGTACAGCAGCAGCCACATCTTACTATGGCAATGGGTGTTGCAGTGGGTGTGCAGGCCCTCATGGTATTCCCAACTACAGATGTACTAACACACAGACACTGATATCCTCAGTACTGCACATGTACACATTTGTCAGTACTGGGGTGCATCACTGCAGGTGGTCATAGGTGTGTACCTGGCTATTGTCCATGGAGAGATGGGAAGTGTAGGGGATGTGTGTACAGTGGTATCATGCCACCTGCCATGTGCCAGCAGCAAATCTGACAGACATCGTGTGGTGACCCTCAGAGTGAGAGTGACATGCATCAGTCAATCCTCTGGGTACCTCCTTCAAATGGCCACTGCGGTGATCCAGTTGGTATGTATGCAACATGTATTACAACATATGGTTAGTGTCTGTGATGAAGACCTGTATCCAAGCATGTTATGTTGACTGTGGTAGTGTAGTTGAGGTACCCATGGCATGTGGTGCATACAGGGTGTTGTGTCCTATCTGTGCCAGTTATAACACAGCTGGGCAGACATGTCAGTGCAGTCAAGCATAGGTTGCCTGTACATATCCAAGCTGGATACCTGCCATCTGCACATCTGTAAAGGGACTGACAGGCATCATCTTGGCAACTAGCTATGCAGTGGGATGAATTTGTCGACAGATAGATGTCTGACAACAATATGTATGCCATTACTACATGTTGGAAGCCCTCACTAACATGTGCTGTACAGACAGTAGTCTACAGTTACTTTCCACATGTCAGATCATTATCCAGTAGGGGATATATACTGTGACACAGCTCACACACCAGGAACATGACAACGAGGCCTCAGAGTCTAGCTATGTCTGCAGGGCTGCTTGATGTCAGTACTACATTTAGCAATCTACTCTTGCCTGGGAAAACACTGTCAACAGTAATAACGGCATAATACACTACATTCCAATGTTCCGGCACATTACCTGGATTACTACCCTTGTATGTAACATATTCACATGGATAAGAGTGATGTACAGGTCTAATATACTTGAGTTCCCCAGACATGACACTCACACCCCTTGCTACTGTAATGGCGGCACATAGACGCATGTTTTGTACATGGCATTACATACACTTATTACAGATGCCATTACCCTGCTATGTTATCAGACTGGGATGTGAGCACTGGTTACCAGGTCTGAGCCATGCTTCAAAGGTGTCAGCATTGCTGCAATATAAAAGCTGAGCACATTTGCACACTGGTAAGCAAAGCCTACATGGTGGAAGTGCCCTTAGTTTAACCGTACTTAAGCACCGCTTAGCTTCACTCAAACCCGGTTAAAGCTGCTCAAAAACTGCCTTAACCACTATGTATCCAACAGCCCTTGTTCTGCCCAGCAACAAAATAAACAGCTCTTGAACCCAGGACTCCGTACAGTATAGTCATAACAGTTAACCACTACGCCATGACAGTTGTGATAACAGTTGTTGTTTTTTCCAATATATCTGTCAGTACACATGCTGAATAGTTTTGTACAATTGCTGTGACTTCACCAATTGTGTAGTACTTGTTAGTGATATTACTGCTGCATCACATATGTTATATCTAAATATATACATATCAGATACATATGGTATGATACATCTGGGAAGGTATACAAAACCGTAATGTTTACACATTATAAGGATATGGATATATACATATACATATGTAGATATATGTCTACATGTAGATACACATATATTTTCATATATATGTATTTCTACACATATACGGCCATTTAAAGATCTCTCTCTCTCTCTCTATATATATATATATATATATATATATATATATATATATATAAATGTATGTATATATAGATATATATATACATATATATAGATGTATGTATATATGGTAGTCACATGAGCAGCTTATTTATATAGATATATATGTAGATATCCATAACTATACATGCATATATATATTTATATCTTTATATGTGTAAACATATATAGCTGTTTATATGTATATATTTGAGTTTGTATATGTATATATATATATATATATATATATATATATATATATATATATATATATATATGTGTGTGTGTGTGTGTGTGTGTGTGTGTTTGTGTGTGTGTGTGTGTGTGTGTGTATATATATATATATATATATATGTATATTATATATATATATATATATACATATATATATATATGCATATATGTTTACCATATGTCTAGAACATGGAGTAGAGTCCTACTAATCAGCAACCTCTTAGTGCAAGGGGATGTCATGTATGTATTGGAGGTATATATGTAGATTGTTGCTACTGTAACAGGGGTTGTCTTAACAGACATGTTGTGTGTGGGAGGTCACATCTGCTTTCAACATGCACGCCATTGGTTACTGACAGACATCCTAAGGACATCATAGTACAGTACCACTGCTAGTACAGTAATGATCCTGTGGACTATAGCAGAGATATGACCAATATATGTGGAAAGTCTGTCCCTCTGTGGTCAGTCCAGAGGTCTACACAGATCCCCTTTGTGCAAGACATGTGGACCACGCCTGACAGTGTGGGTGTTAACAGCCATGTACATAGGTATATCACGTAAATACTGGACTACATATGCCCACACAGGTTATTCATTCACACATGCCAGCCTGTCCTGACACATAATTCTTGGTGGTGCAGAAGTCACATGGCCACATACTACCCAGTAGTTAGTGACATACATCTGTACAGAATCCCACTGCTTTGTCAGAAATACACAACAGTTATGGTGCCCTGGTAGCAGTATGTCTTGCAAATATCTGGACATAGTACAATGGGTAATTACACTAATCTGCTAGGCATGTAACAAAGCACTGTGCAAACTACAAGCAGACTGCCACAACACTGTACTACATTTTTGTATGTGGGAATACACATGTACCTGCAAATATAGCAGGGTCTACACACGTGTTACAGAACAGAGTAACAGACACCTGTGAGAAAGTGCATACCCACAACCAATGTGTGCACAGCAACAGCCACATATGGTACACAGGCTTAATATGAAACTATATGGACTGTCTGATAAACACCATCCTCATATGTGCCACTCACACACTAACCCTACATCAACTGTGTCATGACACAGTGTGATCTGATGCCTGTCTGTGATATGGGACATGTGTGTGTTTGGCCCTACAGACACTTGAATGGATAGGGTACCATACACTGGAGCAGCATGTAACATCAGATAGAACAGGACCAAGAACGGTGGCATCTACCATAGTCTGGGCACAGACCAAGGTACGTATGCGCAATGCACATACTGTCAACAATCACCATAAGTACACAGACCCCACTACTGTACATACAACTGCAGAATGCCCAGGTTATGTCCTCAGAAATAACCCCTACAATACATAACTTGTCTAGCAGTCTGATATCTGACTGGCTTGTTATCAGGTATGATGTCAATAAATAATGGTGTACAGAACATATGCACCTCTTACTGCATGACATATGTACAAAGTCTCACAGACTTGTGATTGGAACCACAAACACTGGTCCAATATTGGCATGTAACAGGATTTGTTGTGACATATGTCCTATGAGGGTTGTGAAGTCAGTAACTCTCATGGGTGTCACCATGTACTGACTGCAATCCTCAGACTAGGCTTCTGCAGTTCTATGATAGGTGATCTGAGAGTAACACAAGAAACATAAGACTCCCAACACTGCCCAGTCTGCAGATAACCCTACAGGGGAGTTACCTCAAACACATAACACTGGCATGACAGGTATTAAATCATGTAGACCAGCTATATCCACACACACTCTGTTAAACCAACATTACTCCAAATGCAGGAGAGCAACACTTACATTCTGTAGTCATGTCTGGCACATCCCCCTCCTATTTGTTGGCCTGTCTCCACAGTGTACATTGTTATAGGTAAATCCCAATACCATCTGTGATGCTGTTTGCCAAACACCAACATGAGGTCCTGCTCACAGTGAATGAAAAGGCCCAACACCGACATGATGTTCCTTGATATTGGAGTGTGCCTCCATGCAATTGGCTATGGGAGTGTTACCCAGCTGTTCCACATGCAATCAGCTAGAGGGGAACTGCAATTCATGCAGAGGCCATCAGCTGATTATGAGCATCACTTACAAAACACAAGCTGCGGCCTAAGCAAAGAAGGTGTACTTCTCCATATCCACCAGAGAGAGAGTGAGAAAGACAGACAGAGACAAAGTAAGTCAGGGAGGGGGTGGAAGGGTAAAACCTAAGCATGTTTGTGTCAAATACTCACCAGTACGAGGTTTCAAACCCCTGACCTACTATGTATCACTAGCACACATCTATGTAGTTATTGCATGTGCCACCTAGCTTACATGTTGGGGAGCTCTCCAAAAGTATATCTGATGGTGAGTGACATCTGCAACAGTGATATAGAAGCGTTAAGGTAGGTGGCCTGTCCACATGAACAGGTGTTAACGTCAACACAGCCACACTCTCTCAGGGACTCACACACATTAACACAGTTGGCAGGGGCAGGAATAGACATCATAACTAGCTAGTGTGCCACAGTACAGTAATACACAGGTATCACATGCATCACAGGGGTTATCCGTATGATATATGGACAAAGGCTATGTGAAGGTGTTTGACATCAGACGGCATACTTCAGTTGGCCAATGGGAGTTGTAGTGAGTGTGAATGGGGTCAAAATCATTATACTCCACACACACAGACACAGGGTGCCAGTACTGACATGCATGGGTGCATTGATTCACAGGTGTGCAGTGGTTGACTGTGCCAGAAGACTGTACAAGGCTAGGTGAAGGGTATACCTTGGCATCAAGCCACATGACAATGGTCTGCAGTGTAGTTCAGGGGTGTAGTGTCTGGATTGGCCCACACAGCTGGGTATTGTATTCACCATCCAGTCATCTGAGTTACTATTGTGTGTGGCCGGTGCTGTGCAATGCTTACCATGTATGTTCTATAGTCCATGACATGGATGGTGTCTGGGATGTGCACATGTCTCACATGCATGTTCTGTGATATTTGGAACTGTACCTAGGGTGTATGAGCCATGTTGTGTACACAGATTGTTATCATCAGATGTGCCAGTCCTGGCCTCATGTTGTGGGAACTGGCAATGGACACCCTGTTGGCCCTGCACCTACATTGACAGCATGATACAGGTATTCCCTGGTGTCAGTGGCATCTGTCCATACAAGGCATGTGTTAAAGGCATGGTATGTCTTTTGTGGGTCACATTTGATGGCACTACAGTTGTTGCAGGTGTCCAGTGGGGAACATAGTGAAGTTGCACTGTCTGTAGTTATGTGCCTATTGTAGTGACAGGACAGGGTGTCATGCCCTCTGTAGTCCATTGCAATCATGCCATGGTTAGTATCTGTGGGCAATATGCAGGGTACTACCAGCAAAGTGGTTTTTGCCTAGGCAAGTGTGTATATGAGACATGGGTTGAGAGTGTTCTCTGGGTAATACAAGGGTTGCCTAATTTGTTCGCCAGGCCTTGATGTCACATGTAGCAGTATGGATTGGCAACCCCAGCCTCTCTGCTGTTTGACATCTGTTATCCTTGTAAGGTGGACATTGTGACATATAATAGGGCCACCATATAAAAAATTTGCAAAACCCACTTCATAATGAGTCCAGTTGTTACACAGACACAGCCACCTCCACACAAGATACGAATGACAAACACAGACACACACACACACACCAAGTCTCACAGTTGCCATGTCTGGGATTGAAACTCCTACCTAACTAGTTTATCACACTACAGCATTATCCAGTTATAGAACATACCATGGAGATTACTGGGCTAACGCTTCCTCAAAGGTACATTTCAAAGTGAATGACATCAGCAGACTTGCCAAAGTAGGGCAATGGAGGTTGTATTGACTGTTAATGGCCCAAAAAGCATTGCTCCCTACACAGGCAAACATCCACACTTGCCACGACCTTCCCCTTCATGATGGCATATAAGTGCTCCTATACCCGTTCTTGTAGTTTCCTATCAGTCTTGCCGATATAAAATCCGGGGCAAGCCAAACACTGAGCTAAATATACCACCTAGTTACTGGCACAATTGAATCTTCCTTGAATGAGATACATCTTGTCCTTAATGGAAAATGCTGAACTCGCTTTGATGTATCTGCAGTGCCTACACATGTTACATTTGAACATCCCAGATCTGGGGGAGGCCCCTGCGACTTTGGACTCCAGGATGTTTTTGATATTGAGGCCCCTCATGAAGATGACCTTAGGGGGCAATAAAACTCCAAATGCTCCTGTTGACTCGGTGGTTAGTAAATGCCAATTTTTCTTTATGATGGCCACAATGTCCATTGCGTCCAGGTTGAATGAAATTACAAAAGAACAATTGAATGTGTCAGACTCACTAACGGGGCAAGGTAAACCAAAAGAACCACCCTTCAGATTCCCCAAAATGGGGCGGAAGTGGCCATTTGCCTTCTTCCCCTGCACTTCTAAACTCAATTCTGCAATGAAATTGGCAGGGTACCCTCTGCTGATAAGCATGCCAAAGATGAACTTACACTCTTCATGAAATTTCTTGTCATCTGATATCATACGTGCTGCTCGAACAAATTGACCTTTCACAATAGCCCTCTTTTGGTATAATGGATGTTCGCTGTCAAAATGTAAATAAGAATTCAAGAAAGTCGGCTTCCGATGTATACTGGCCATGAAGCGATTTAAGCTCATATCTTTCTCTAATTCGACGTCCAAGAAGGTAATCTTGTCGATGGCAAATTCTGATGTGAATTTTAAAAATTCTGTGGAGCCGTTAAAAAACGACACCAAGTTGTTGACATCATCTAGAGTACCATGAAGGATGACAAAAATGTCATCCAAGAACCTAGTGTATAACGCTACCTTCTCTTGGACCAAAGGATAGAGCAAAACAAACATCCTCTCCCAGTGGGCCATAACTAAATTGGCCACACTGGCTCCACAGGGCGATCCCATAGGGACCCCAATCAATTGGCGAAACCACCGGTTATTGAATGTGAAAAAGTTGCTGGTAAGAATAACCTCCAATAGCTCGCTGACCATCGCAACTTCATCTGCTGGAGCATGATGGAAAACCATTTCCAATTGGATCCACTCAACTGCCTCCAAGTGTGGGAAAGATGAATACAGGTCAACCACATCAATGGTCAAGAAAATGCAATCAGCGTTAAATGGGATGGAGACCACTTTTTCCAGGAATGCCCAAGAATCTCTCGAAATGTATTGAACTCTGTCCACATACTTCTTGAGAATTTTGTCAACCACCTTAGCCGCTGCATATGTGATGCTTCCTCTGACACTGACCAGTTGTCGCATAGGTGGGTCATTAATGTTCTTGTGTATCTTGGGGTTCCCAAACAGCACTGGAATTTTAGGTGATACTACATAAACAAAGTTGTATACATCCACATCCATGATACCATTAATGAACATCTCCTCAAAAAATGACCGGATGCGGCACAAGCTGATGTTCAATTCATTTTTTGAAACCTCCTGATAAGTATCAGAAGATAGAATAGCCAACATCCTGTCATTATAGTCGTTCATGTCCATAACCACCAATCCCCCTCCCTTATCGGGTTGCATAAGTCTGACTGATGCAAACCTAAGTGCCTCTAACAAGGCCCTCTCCTCCTTGGTGGTATTAAAATGAGCTTGACGCCTTGAATTGAGGAGGTGGCGGATGTCAAGATCGCACAATTGTTCGAAAATTCTGACTGCTGGAAGTAAAGGCGGATTAAAAGTACTTGGTATGTGGTAAGGGTTCTTATGTTTTTGGGAATCCCCCAACAACAGTGACAGGTTCAACTTTCTCATGAAAAATTTCAAGTCCAAAATAGTCCTCCCAACCCCAGCTATACAGGAGGGTACAAAAGTTAATCCTTTAGCCAAAATGTCCACTAGAGGTTGAGAAAAGACAAACTGTGAAAAATTGTAAATCTTGAAATCTTTACCCGTGTTGTAAAAAAATTCCAAAGGTTGCCTAGGGGATACCAGAGGGGTAGCTAAACCTAGATCTCTCAGTTCCTCCTGGTTTTGTATCTGTTCCTCCTCATCCGACCCGACTGTGGCTGGGGAGATGAGGCTCGGGCTTGTAAATTTTCATCATAGTTATCGAGGGTCGGCTCTTCCTGGCTCGCACCCGCTCCATTACTCATGACACCTTCCATTGGAATTCTCTGCTTTGTTTGCCGCAATGGGGATCCATTCTCCGATTCACGGGGGTGCATGGGTTGACCATTAGTCTCTGAGCCAGGTAGCGACCCCATGGTGGTTCTACTATTCCCTAGAAAATTCCCTTGGGATTTAGGGGGTTTAGGGTAGGCTACCCCCTCTTTGTAGGCTTTTATATCCCTCTGGAGTTTCCTTACTTTAGTTAAAGTGGTCTTAGAAATGTGTTGGTCGATACTGGCAAAAACTCTTTCGTATTCGTAACGATATCTGAAAAAGTGAGTGTCTGATTTAATTTCTCCGTCTAGGTTAGAAAGTTCCAGGGTTAATTGATTGATGGCTTCCTGATAGTGGGCACAAATTAAGTTGATCAGTTCATTCCCATGTCTATCAAAAAGTGACAAGAGGTCAAGATGGAATTTCGACCCATCCTCCAAACCTGTAGGGTATTGCCACAAGCTGAGCCCCTTCGGAACAATCTTCGCATGTATGCATTCCCCAAAGTAGGATACCTCAAGTTGTAACTTCCTTAACCTCAGTAATTTTTGGTCGAAATTATTGAGCTTAGTTGGTAAATCAGACAGTTCTTCAGTTTGGTTGTCATTATTACCAGTATCTTCCCCTATATGGAAACTGAAGGGGCGATTCAACCAATTGTTCAAGTTTAGAACAACATAGCCCCTCCTCGGTGATTCCGTTTCACCGGGAATGGCTAAAGAGGCTTCACTTTTCTCACCTGGACTTGTATGGCCTCCCAGAATAGCCTTAGACTTGCCACTGCTTTCTATGTTGTGTAAAGCCTTGTTACCGATAGTGACAACTCTCGGACCAACTCCGATTCCTTTAGCCAATAACAAAGTTGGAGATTCCGTCGGTAATCCACTGAAGGGGCGCACTGTTGGACTCAAAGGGCCACTTTGTGAAAGCCCTTCAATTTGCTGTGAAAGGTGATCAACTTTCTCAGTTAAAAGATTGATGAGTATAGTTAGATCACCTGGGTCTGAAGTGCCACTGGCTTCCTGCATGGTGGAAGACATAAATAAACCTTCTGAAACTTCAAAGAACAAAAAACAAACTAGAGAAAAAAAACACTCTTGCAGGTCCAGCCCCTTCAAACTCCTGGATTCAAACAAATGGATGCAAGGATCTTTGTAATCCACAGGTTATGTTGTAAGACAAAACTCCAATGAATGAAAAAAACAAACTGAAATTTTATTAAGCTTAAAAACAAGCTTTTCGTCAGTGCTCTGCACCAACTTCCTCAGAGAACAAACAGCACTAAACATTAGTCTCACTATAAATACATCACTACTCAACTCAGATGCGCCCCCTAGCGGCTTCCCTATAAAAAGACACATAATAACACTTTAAAATTTTTTTTAAATTTTGCTAAAAGACAGCCAAATTATTCAGCAATTTGATATCTACTGTTCTTATCTGCTGTCAATGCTGGTAAACCTATGGAGCTCTGAATATTAAATTGGAAGACCACCATGGATACATATAAATACAAATGGTTTAAAATATCAATAACCACAACAAAATAATATGCATAAATAGATATTAAAACTAAAAAAGAAGTTCCACTAATATTAAGATAAACATTGAAATGGACATAAATATAAAGTTAAAGGTGAGGGAGAAAAATAATAGTAATACACAGAAATGATATATGTGTTCCCAGGTGGCATTTAGCGACTCCGGGGGGGGGGGGGTGAGGGTTTTACCTCGCTAGGCTTCTCAGTTTGAGGAAGCAACTGATGGAAAGCATACTGTTAAGTCCAGGTGGATGATAGGCTTCCAGCTTTAGTTGCCACATCAACTCCTTACATTCTAGTCTTAAGGAATCAGGTCCCCCCATTGACTCTTGATTTAACTGGTCAATCACTAAAAATTAAAATTCATGACCTGGACCTGGCCTCAAAAACAATGCTCCCAAAACAGACAAACAAACATCCACACTTGCCATGTCTGGGAAAAAAAAACCCTACAGAGCTAGTATATCACACTACAGCATTCTGCTGTTATAGGACACACCACGGAGATTACTTGATAACTCCTCCCCAAAGGTGTATTTTGGCTTGCTAAAGTAGGGCAATGGAGGTTGTATTGACTGTGAATGCCCTCAAAAGCATTGCTCCTTACACAAACAAATGCACACACACACACACACACACACACACACACACACACACACACACACACACACACACACACACACACACACACACACATTCACACTTGCCACGTCTGGGAATAGAACTCCTACAGAGCTAGTATATCACACTACAGCATAACACTGTTATATGACACACCACAGAGATTACTGCACTACTCTTTCTCCAAAGGTGTATTTCAAAATGAATTACATCAGCAGGCTTGCCAGAGTAGGGCAATGGAGGTTGTATTGACTGTGATTGGCTTCAAAAGCATTGCTCCCTACACAGACAAACAAACACACACACAAACATCCACACTTGCCATGTCTGGGAAAAGAACACTAACTAGTTTATCACACTACAGCATTATGCAGTTATGGTATGTTCCATGGAGATTACTGGGCTACTCCTTCCCCAAAGGTGTATTTCAAAGTGAATGACATCAGCAGGCATGCCAAAGTAGGGCATTTGAAGTTGTAGTGAGTGTGACTAGCCTAAAAAGCATTGATCCCTACACAGACCTATACAAACACAGTTGCCACATCTGGGATTAGAACTCCTACCTACGTAGCTTATCACATACAGCATTACACAGTTGTAGGATGCACCACAGAGATTACTGGACTACTCCTTCTCCAAAGGTGTAGTTCAAAGTGAATGACATCAGCAGGCATGCCAAGGTAGGGCATTTGAAGTTGCAGTGAGTGTGACTAGCCTTAAAAGCATTGATTCCCTACACAGACACACACACTTGCCACATCTCAGATTAAAACTCCTACATAACTACTTTATCACACTACAGCATTACGCAGTTATAGGATGCACCACAGAGATTACTAGGCTGCTCTTTCCCCATAGGTGTAGTTTAAAATGAATGACAGCAGGCTTGCCAAAGAAGGGCACTGGAGGTTATAGTGACTATGAATGGCCTCAAAAGCATTGCTCCCTACATAGACAAACTAACACACACACAAACATCCACACTTGCCATGTCCAGGATTAGAACTCCTACATAACTAGTTTATCACACTACAGCATTAAACAGTTACAGGATGCACCATGAAATTTATTGGCCTTCTCTTTCCCCAAATGTGTATTTCAAAGTGAATGACATCAGCAGGCATGCCAAACTAGGGCATTTGAAGTTGTAGTGAGTGTGACTAGCCTAAAAAGCATTGATCCCTTCACAGACCTATACAAACACAGTTGCCACATCTGGGATTAGAACTCCTACCTACATAGCTTACAACATACAGCATTACACAGTTGTAGGATGCACTACAGAGATTACTGGACTACTCCTTCCCCAAAGGTGTAGTTCAAAGTGAATGACATTAGCAGGCATGCCAAAGTAGGGCATTTGAAATTGTAGTGAGCGTGACTAGCCTAAAAAGCACTGATTCATACAGAGACAAAAAACATACACACAGTTGCCATGTCTGGGATTAGAACTTCTACCTTATTAGTTTATCACACTACAGCATTACACAGTTATAGGATGTGTCAGAAAGATTACTGGGCTACTTCTTCCCCA
This sequence comes from Protopterus annectens, assembly GCF_019279795.1. NCBI lineage: Eukaryota > Metazoa > Chordata > Ceratodontiformes > Protopteridae > Protopterus > Protopterus annectens. The sequence goes on from NC_056733.1 coordinate 1,683,633,689, forward strand.
CTCAAAGTGAATGACATCAGCAGGCTTGCCATAATAGGGCAATGGGGAGGGCAGTGTGTGTGCATGGGGTATAAAAAATTCATCTAGAGGCAAACACACCACACTCAGGCACACACAGGTGTATATTCCACAGGTACGTGTATACAACTGCTAGATGACTACTGCCTTGTGCAGTCATGTTGCACAGTTAGCACTAGCACCACAGACTCTATAATGCTGAGGGATTCCAGAGGCAACTGTCTATGGTGAGTAACATTTACACATCATGTGGTTGTAGCCATTTGGCTGTGTACTGGGTGGGACAGGCCTCATGATAGAAGGCTCTTAGTCACTGTCACTCTCTTCCAAACAACTATGTATGTGTACTTTTGGTAAATTATAGTGTGTTGTCCTTGGATATATGTGTGTATTCCTATCCAATGTGCGTGCAAAGCATGACTGGTGGATACTGAAGAATGTATGCACTAACATCTGCAACTGTCAGATATGTATGGTCCACTGTTGTTGCCAGACATGGGCTTCATTTCTTTAAGTGTTTGAGCATGGCGAATAATACTGAAAGGTCATACTGGGCATACTGAGCATGCCCAGTATGACCTTTCAGTATTTTGTTGTCTGACATTGCCTTCATTTTCTAAGTGTGGGAGCATGCCCAGTATGACCTTTTGTATTGAATGTGTGAATCCATTTCTAGTAGATTGTACTCCAGTGCAGACTTTTGTGTTCTACACCTACAGCTAGCAAAAAGTTTCTGCAGGATATCTGTAGATCAGTTGACAATATGGTGTCAAAATGGACAAAGGATAGTGGGTTACTGTAGGTAATTGTGTCTGTGCTGCTTCTACTACATGGACCTGGTGTTAGCAGAGGTATTCAGACATGTGTACTGTTATACACTGTGATGGTATATATCATCAAGTATTGTCAGGTAGACATATTTGCTTGGAGTGATTTCCTGGGGAACACAGGAAGAATGCAGCTGCATCCAGCATTGTGGTCAAACGCCTACATATTCTTGCAAATTCATGCCAATCTGGAGGTGGAGCTGCAGACACTTGCTGACGGACATATGTAACTGGTTCAGCACTTTGGTACAGTGGTGGCAGAGGATCCCATCCTTGTACATCCATCAATGTGACACTATGGCCTTATCTTGCTGTGGCAATACCTCACAGCTGTACAGATTCACACAGGTTACCCAGAGGCATGGGGTCATAAGTCAGGACATTACCCCTACACATTGTGGTTTATGAGCAGGTTTGTAGCCACCCATTCTTGTGTTTGCAGCCAGGGATAGTATATGCACATGGCTGTGTTTTAGACACCACATACTCCATGCTGCCCATGCTCCCACCCCCTATTATTTTATCCTCTTCCATACATTATGCGAACATTCTCTTATAATTTCCCTATAGTTATCACCTCATCACAGCAGTATATTGGTGTTGTTCCACAGTTCATGCAGTAGGACATGGTGGACATGTTACTGTGATTTGTCCACATGGCCTTGCATATGGTTTCTGGTGACTGTGTTATGTTATTATTTGGGAGCCCATGACATAACATACATTGGCAGTATGGGTGAGACACAGGCCTTTGGCAGAGGACTGTAGGACATTTGGTAGTGATGCAGGCCAGTTGTAGCAGGCCATTGTATTTTGTCAGTCTTACAGTCCCAGACTGAAATACAGTATATTCCCCTGGGGTGACAAGGTAGGTGTGCTAGGTGTTCACACCAATACTTTCTATCAGTATTGATCCAGTGGTGTGGATGCTGGCAGGGTGCTGCTTTCAGCTAGGGACATACTTGCATGGGACACCTGCTCTGCATGCTGCATTCTTTCACTATTGCCATACACAGGTGGGGGTCATATTGTACTCATTCCCAGCAGCAGGAATACAACCGGAGAGGTACCTGTGAGTGGTGGTTGGGTGAGCTGGGTGCATGTGTGCTATGGACACTACTTGAATCTGACTCACAGATATGCATGGGGCATTCCACTTATGCTGGCTTGAGCGAAGACATAACCTGTTTCTCAATACATCACTCCTATGTCATTTGTGGTCTGCCAGTATTTGGCCAGATGACATTGGTATTCCCTACTACAAGCCCAGATAATGTGCTGAAAACCTGTATGTACAATTCCAAGGGTGTGACCATTTGACAGTTACATATTATACACTATCTGTCTGGGGTACTTCCCCCTGTGTATTGCTTATATATCTGGCCTGACAGTCATGCCATGTCCATCTTTCAGATGGTGACACATATTACTTTCAAACATTTACAATGGCTTACTGCTAGAATGTGTTATAATGGGAAGCATTGTGTTTGGCACTGCAGTTTTGAGGACTTGGCCCTGTTATCAGCAGTACTGGGCAATGGCAACCAGGACAAATCTCACCATGCATACATACTGACCATTCCCACACAATATACAACACACACCAACCTAGCACATGCAGAACTGCATATTGTACACATGCTACAATCTATCCTGCTACCTTGGCAAGCTCAGGTAATCTGTGCTCCACTGTTATTATACCTACACATGCATGTTACTACATTTCTACATAGGATTGGGGGGCACACCTGTGTGTTACTACGTGTCTATGTAGGACTGGAGGGGGCACACCTGACTGTTACTACATTTCTACATAGGATTGGGTGGGGCACACCTGACACTTCTACACATTTGCTATGACTGCACTGGTATTTCATGTACTCCATTTCATTCTGTATTCTAACCTATCATGCTGACTAGAGGCATATCAGTGTATTACAGATCTTAGGTTTTATTGACTTACATATCAGTTTCTGACTTCTTTCCCTTCAGAAATAACATGCCACTGCCTGACCTGCTGTAGTCTGTCTGTGTTGGCCTGAGGGGCTGGTTACCCATAGCCATCATTCAGAGGCATTAGCACAGCCTTTGTTTGTGTTTTTCTGCACCTGTCCTGCTGGCTGAGACTGTTGTTGGGTATGTGAGCCTCCCTGACTAGCATGTGTGTGTCATATGGACACACATGGCCCAGCACATTTCCTGCAGTGGGTTTTGTCACCATGTGTAGTACTGGCTACTGTGGTGACACCAGTATTTGTTGCAGATCGCATACTGCCACTATAGGTGTCCAGTATCTGCTGGCATCCAATTCTGACACCCGATTCCCTTGCTTACTCACATCCATACCATAGATACAAGTAACAACACATACTACTCCATTCAGAAATTGGTAGGAAGAGTGACTTACCTTGTGGCTGTGCCAGTATTGAGGATGGTGCTGGAGGACTGCCTGTGTTGGATGCACATAGTACACTCCTTATACATGGTTGAGGACAGGTAGTGTCATTTTTGGCATCCCTTTTACTGTATGTGTGAGTCAGAGATAGGTGTCATTCTCTGGGTCCCTACTGTGTCAGTGTATGTGCTATGCGTTGCTTCTTTGCCAAGGCCAGGGAATACTGGGCATGCCTCCTTGTGCCTACTGGGGCAGGCTCAGATTGTTCCTCCTCTGAGTCTCTCTGTGCCTGTGCAGGCCTTGGCAATTGTGGGGGGGCTGTGTGGCTTTGCCCCATGCTGTTCCTGCTGCAGCTGTTTCCGCAGGATCATATTGTGTAGCATGGCACATGCAATGACAATTTGAGTACATGTAGCTGGTGAGTACTGCAAGGCTCCACTGGATGTGTCTAGATACAGGAACCATGACTTGAGCATCCCAAACACATGCTCTATTATAATTCTGGTCTGTGAGTGTGTCTCATTATGGAGTTCTTGTTCAGATGTGTGTGCATTTCTGATGGGGGTCATCAGCCACGGCTCTAGTGTATAACCATCATCCCCCACTAGGTGACCATAAGGGATGACCCCATTGGCAAATCTCTGGTACAGCTGTGTCAGATGCCAGATGTTGGTGTCATGATACCTTCCAGGGCAGCCATCACACATACTCTTATAATGCTCTGGGTATCGCACATGACCTGGCAGTTGATGGAGGGGAAGACCTTGAGGTTGATGTAGATCTTAACCCGCTCACTGGGTGGTGCTTTTATGCATATATGTGTGCAGTCTATAGCACCCGCTACCTCAGTGTATTCTGCTATTTGGTGGAACAGATGCATATTGCTGGCCAACACCTCATGTGAGTTGGGGAAATATACATGCTCACCGGCATGTGCTGACATGGCATCCTGGAACTGGTGGAGTACCCTGGATGCTGATGCCTGTGAGATCCCTATCATATCCCCAATTGGCTACTGGAAGGTACCTGTGGCTAGTATTCTTAGGCCTAAACATACCTTGGTATCCACTGGGATGGGTTCCCCTCTGTTAGTTTTGTATGTGAGGTGTGGCCGGCACAGCTCAGCAATTTGGTGTAGGAGGTCCCTGTCCACCCTATAGTGCTCCACTATCTCCAGCTCATGTAGCCCCTGGTAGGTAACCCTGGGTCTGTACAGTCTTCTCCTTCTCCTCACTTCACACATATATCTCCACCACCACCCACATGTACCTCTCCAGTCTTATCCCTGCTGTTGGGAATGAGTACAATATGACCCCCACCATTGTATGGCAATAGCAAAAGAATGCAGCATGCAGAGCAGGTGTCCCATGCAGTTGTGTCCTTAGCTGTAAACAACACCCTGAAAGCATCCACACCACTGGATCAATACTGACAGAAAGCATTGGCATGAACAGCTTACACACCTATCCTGTCACCCCAGGGGAATATAGTGTATCACAGTCTGGTACTGTAGGAGTGACAGAATGCAATGGCCTGCCACAGTTGGCCTGTATCACTACTAAATGGCCTAAAGTCCTCAGCCAAAGGTCTGTGTCTCACCCATACTGCCAATGTATGTTATGTCATGGACTCCCAAATAGCAACATGATACAGTCCACAGAACCCAAATGCAAGGCCATGTGTACAAATCACAGTAACATGTCCACCATGTCCTACTGCATGTCCTGTGGACCAACACCAAATAACAGCTGTGCTAAGGTGATAACTATAGGGAACATATCAGATAATGTTTGCATAATGTATGAAAGAGGATAGAATAATGGGGGGGGGGGGTGAGCATGGCCGGCATGGAGTGTGTGAATTTTGAAACTCAGTTGTGTGCACATACTATCACTCGTTGCAAACACAAGAATGGGTGGTTACAAACCTGCTCATAAACCAAAATGTGTAGGGGTAATGTCCAGAATTATGTCCCCTGCCTGCGGGTAACCTGTGTGATTCTGTACAGCTGTGAGGTATGAACACAGCAGGATATGGCCATACTGTCACGTTGATGGATGTACAAGCATGGGATCCTCTGACACCACTGTACCAAGGTGCTGAACCAGTTACACAGACCCAGCAGCAAGTGTCTACAGCTTCATCCCCAGAATGGCATAATTGTGCAAGAATATTTTGGCTGCTGACCACAATATTGGACACAGCTGCATTTCATGTGTTCCCCAGGACATCGTTTGCAAGCAAATATGTCTACCTGACAGTACTTGATGACATAAAACATCACAGTGTATAACAGTACATATGTCTGAATATCTCGGCAAACACCAAGACCATGTAGCAGAAGCCGCACAGACACAATTACCTACAGTAACCCACTATCCTTTGTCCATTTTGACCCCGTATTGTCAACTGATCTAAAGTTATCCTGCAGAAGCAGTTTGCTAGCTGTAGGTGTAGAACACAAAACTCTTCACATGAGTACAATCTACCTGGAATGCATTCACACATTCAATACAGGTCATACTGGGCATGCTACCACACTTAGAGAAATGAAGGCCATGTCTGGCAACAAAATACTGAAAGGTCATACTGGGCACGTTCACACACTTAAAGAAATAAAGCCCATGTCTGGCAACAACAATGAACCATATATATCTGAGAGTCACAGATGTTAGTGCATACAGTCCTCTTTACACACCAGCCATGCTTTCCACAGACCTTGGCTAGGAATATACACATATATCCAAAGACAACACACTATAATAGGCCAAAAGTACACATACATAGATGTGTGGAAGAGAGTGACAGTGAAAAAGAGCCTTTCATCATGAGGTCTGTCCCACCCAGAACACATCCAATTGGCTAAAACCACATGATGTGCAAATGTCAATCACCGTAGACATTTGCCTCTGGAAACCCTCAGCACTATAGTGTCTGTGGTGCTAGTGCTAACTGTGCAACATGACTATACAAGTCAGTAGTCATCTAGCAGTTGTATACACGTACCTGTAGAATATAAACCTGTGTGAGCTTGAGTGTGATGTATCTGTCTCTAGATGAATGAGTTCTGGCCCATGCACACAGACTGCACTCTCAATTGCTCTACTGTGGCAAGCCTGCTGAAGTCTTCACTTTGAAATACACCTTTTGGGAAATAGTTGCTCATTAATCTCTGTGGCATGTCCTATAACTGTGTAATGCTGCAGTGCAATGTACTTGTTAGATAGGAGTTTTAATCCCAGACATGGCAACTGTGTGTTTGTCTGTGTAGGAATCAGTGCTTTCTAGGCTAGTCACACTCACTCCAATTGAAAATGTCCTACTTTGGCATGCCTGCTGATGTCATTCACTTTGAAATACACCTTTGGGGAAGAAGCAGCACAATAATCTCTGTGGAGAATTCCATAACTGCAATGCTGAAGTGTGGTAAACTAGTTAGGTAGGAGTTCTATTCCCAAACATGGCAACTGTGAAACTGTATGTGTAGGGATCAAGGTTTTATTGGCCATTCACAGTCACTACACACACCTGTAAATGGAGAACATTGATAAATGTGCAGTAACAGAAACCTGATCCAAGCTTCCAGGGAGCACCCCTGCAATACCAGGTACAGCTCTCACCACACCTGATGGCCACCAAATCAGGACCAAAACAATAAAGGTAGAGGATTGTCCATATTCACCAAGGATATTCACACCACCAGGCTACTTGCCCAACAGAATATTTCTGAAATACCCCATGGGTAACTAAAAGTAGGTTAGACTGCATCCTAAATTGTATAATTTGCTACAGATCCCTCACCATGCCTCATGATACCCACTACAGCCTTTGAGACATACTGTGAAATATTATGATACAAGCAAACACCCTAATACTGGGTGACTTACACTACCCTGCCATTAACTGGGAAAATTACTTTGTACCAACACGTGTGCCCAACAGGTCTTGAAAGTCACAATTCCCAATGCCTTGGATGAAGTAACCCATAGTCCCACTAGGGGCTCACATATTCTAGACCTGGTCATTACCAAATAGGAAATCAATGCTCCACACCTATGGTCACCCCATCGGTGGTCAGGTATGCCCATGAGCTAATCACCCTTAACATCAACATCCCTTCCCCACACCCCAGTAAGGAAACCTCCATAACACACATCTCCAAAGCCAATGTCATGCTACACATATCAAACGTGACTAACATCATGACACCCATGCAGATGAGAACTGAAAGGACAACTGATGAATCATACATGAAGGCACTGTACGAGCACATCCACTCGTGCATGAATCATGCCATTCATTATTGAACCAAGACACTCCCCACCCAGAAAGGGATGCCAGTGTGGTGGCCCCCTGCCATAAACATACTGTACAACAAAATGGGGGACTTCCCAGGATGCAAAATACTCCCTTACCAGCTACAGTAAGAGGCAGAGACCCCTCATAACATCACCAAAGCTAGTTACGAACATAATATAGCCAAAGATGCCAAAGACAACTGCAAGCCATTCCATAGCTATGTGAGGAATGTAAATGGCAATGCTCAGAACTGCTGTGAGTAACTTTGAAATACACCTTTGGAGAAAAATAGACCAGTAATTTCCGTAGCACTTACTATAACTGTTTAAAGTTGTAGTGGGATATACTAGTTAGGTAGGGATTCTATCCCCAGAGATGGTATGTGTGTGTGTTTGTTTGTATGTGTAGGGAGCGATGCTTTTGAGGCCATTCACAGTCACTACAACCTCCATTGCCCTTCTTTGGCAAGCCTGCATGCCTTCTGATGTCAGACACCTTCACATACCCTTTGCCCATATATCATCCTGATAACCCCTGTGGTGCATGTGATACCTGCGTATTACTGTATTGTAGCAAACTGACTAGTTAGGAAGTTTTATCCTGACCCTTCCAACTGTGTTAATGTGTGTAAGTCCCAGAGAGAGTGTGGCTGTGTTGATGTTGGCACCTGTTCATGTGGACAGGCACGTGTACTATACCTGCATAAACCAAAAAGAAAGATAAAACTGAAGACAACAGATGAAGAATCCACTTAAAACACCAGTTTATTGTACCTCTAGCACTTCGGCAACTGCCTTCAAGGAGTATAAAACATCACATAACTTACACAGTTTATATACCCTAATACATCAAACAATTAATCAATTAGTCTAAGCCAATTAATCAATAAACAGTAAAAAATACTTAATACTACTTTCTCATCAGATAAGAAGCCTCCAGTTATAGTTACAGCTATATTGCCTAGGACTTTAGGCATTTCATTTCGTAGAGGTAGGAATTTAAAAGATAACTTGGTACACAATAAATTTAAATATCCCATTGAGACACTGCAGTATAGGACCATGCAGAGACTAGGTACTTCACCCTGTGGTCATTGAATGTTTGTCATTATATTGTTCCAACTTTTAAGTATATAAATGGCCATGTATTTGAGGCTAAAAATATATATAGCTGTAACACTGAATGCATTATTTATGCGTTGAAATGTCCTTGTAACCTTGTATATATAGGAGAAAGTAAAAGGAAGTTTAAAACTAGACTGCAGGAGCATGTCAGGAATATTATAAATAATAAAGAAGATAGCCCTGTTGCAAACATTTTATGCTGGTTCACAATTCTAATCCAAATGGGCTACAAGCCACTATCTTAGAACATATTATGAAGGGTGTATCTTCTGATGATTTGTATAAAAAGAAGTTGTTATATAAATATAGTATTTTCATTTTGAAATATGACACTTTATTTCCTCAGGGTCTGAATGTAGAATGTAACTGGAGGCTTCTTATCTGATGAGAAAGCAACATTAAGTATTTTTTAATGTTTATTGATTAATTGGCTTAGGCTAATTGTTTAATTATTTGATGTATTAGGGTATATAAACTGTGTAAGTTATGTGATGTTTTATACTCCTTGAAGGCGGTTGTCGAAGCACTAGAGGTACAATAAACTGGTGTTTTAAATGGATTCTTCATCTGTGGTCTTCAGTTTTACCTTTCTTTTTGGTTCATGCAGTATTTGGTCTGTTTTTATGGTGAATGAATCTTCATTTGGGATCCCTAGGCTCTTAAGGGATGACACACTGGAAGGTAGTCAAACAACTATGGACAGTTTTGTAATGCATCAGAATGCTGCAGGTATGGCTGGTTCCAACGTTGCCAATACTTCTGCTACAGTGGGTGTTTCCTCTACTTCACATTTTTTTGAAAGGCTTGAACAAGCAAGAAATTCTAGAGTGAATGATCTATTTGCCTCTGTGGGACAATTTGGCCCTTCTTCTAGTCCTTCTGGTGAATTGAGTGCTTTAATGAGTTTGTTGGAACAGTTACTACATAAAGAAACTGCTGTATATTTTAATCTGTTAAGCTTGCAAAGATATGTTGACTTAGGCATTACACCTAGGGGACTAAGAGCCTTTAAAAGTCCCTCTACTCCTTTTGATATGTCTGATGAAAAGGGATGTGCAATTTTCTAAGAAATGGTTATTGGCAGCTCATCATTGTACTTTAGAATGGATTTCCATTCTATTAGAAAGAGATTGTGTGAAACAAAACAAGCTTAAGGAAGACATTAGAGCTGCCTATAATGACTTATCTAAAAGACTTACATCTATGCAGTTTGACAAGTTTTTAGCAGATGTAAATATTGGTTTAGATAAATATGAAAAAGAACTCATTGACCGGAAATGCACAAAACTGAAAAGAGATCTAAAAGACTGTCAAAGTAATTGTGCCTTTTTATGGCAAAACCCAACACATTTTCATTGTAATAAAGGCTCTGGTCCCTTTAAGAAATCACCAGCTCCTTCTAGGAGTGTGTCTTTTGCTTCAGATGTTTTGGACATTTCCTCTAATGGTGGAGGTGAAGGAGAGCATTTTTCAGCATTACCAGCAGCTCAAAATCCATCTAGATTAACCTCAGATTTTCGGAGAGGGAACCAGCAGTTTCAGGAAGGGCAGAGAGAGCAGAGTGAGTGGAAGAGAGGAAGATTTCAGTCTGAGAACTTTAACAATCGAGAAGGACACAGTTTCAATGATAACAAGAGAAGCAAATGGTATTAATGTGACTGTAAATAATGTTGTGCAAGATTTTCTTGACAGTTTTGTGTCTTTTGTTTACAAAGATGTGGGTGAAACAATCCATGCAACTACTGCATCTGAGTGTAAAATATTTCTATTGTTCATAACATTTCTGGTGTGTCTATCTGTAGATCAGATGAATGTTTTTAATTATGGTCTTAAATATATACCCACAGTGCTGCCTCGGTTACATGAATTAAAGTGTGATATTTTTAGACTGTGTAGGAAGATACATTTAATATATTTTTTTGCCAATAACCAGTATAAAGAAAGTGATGGTAGTTGGTTAGAATCTGATAGTTTAGAGAACAGTTTTTATTCTTGTGTATCTGACCCTGAGGAATGCTTTGATTGTGCAAGTGACAATAATGCCTATAGTTTGTTAAAAACTGATAAAATAATGAGTAAAAGTGATTTTATTCCTCCATACCAACATGAACATATAAACCCCCGGATTCACAAATCCTCCGTGTAAGACTAAATAAGTCTTATTTGGAGACTGCAGTTGAACGGTATGACATCAGCGTGCCATGAATATTCATGAGGGCATGCTGACTCCACTCCAAGTCTAACACGGACCATGCAAGAAAGCAGGGGCCATGTCCGACTGCCAAGCAGTCCAAAGGTCCATGCCCCTGCAAGTGTCTGAATTGTAAAATGGCAACACACAAGAGCGAGTCCGCTCAAATGTCCACGTACCCAACACCACACTCCCTGACATTGTAAACTCCCAGCACAGTTATAAAAAGTAAGACTTTATTTTGTTTTTCTAATTCCCAATATAGCTGCCCGTATTTGTGCGTGTGTGCCCATTGCTTAGCTGCAGTTAGCAATCTCGACATGGAAGAGCATAATAAGAAATGTTTATGGAAATTATGCCAAATAGCAATAGCATAGTGGTAGAGCCGTCACACAAACAGGAGGCATTCACGGTTCGAGTCCCACCACTCCCCTTCCTATTTTATGTTTTAAATTAGTATATGAAATAATTCCTGACATATATGATTAAAATTTTACTAAAAAGCATTGAAATGGCCTATGTATCAGTGAACAAAGTGTATATTTATAAAGGATCCTGACATATAATTGCCCGCAGTTAAGCAACGCTTTACCCAGCGCAATATAGTTGCCCGTAGTTAAGCAGCACTTTACCCAGCGCAACAGAGTTGCCCATAGCTAAATAGCGCTTTACTCAGTGCAATCGGTTTGTGAGGAGGTGCGCGCCACGCCAACAAGCACACCATAGGGCAATGTGGAGCAAAGTTGCCTAAACACAGCCACACCCCCTAGCCTGTCTGGACAGTAGTAAAATAAAAAGCAATGACAAGGTTCGAACCCAGGACACTGTGCACCATAATCAAAGTAGTGAACCACTAAGCCATGAAAGCTGAGAATAAACAGCCACTGTTAACATACATATACTTATAAATGGTAGATTAGCCATTGCTAAGCAGGTCTGCAGTCAGCCGAGAATTTTCAAAAATGGCCAATCACAAAAAAGGGTGTGAAATGCGGCATATTTAAGCCCCATAGGCGGGAATACTCGCCATAACTGACTGTAGCTCCCATCTGCAGTTAGAATGGCTGGTGCTGGAGAGGGTACACGCTTTTGAGTGCAGCGCTGGGGCATCGAGGAGTCTAAATACATGGTTTGGCTCCTTGTCCACCGTCATGAATCAATACTCCTGCAGGGCCAGTTCCAAGGGACGGAGTACAAAGCAGAGGCTTGGAACCGGTTAGCTCATGAGCTCACCAGTGTCACAGGTGTTCCTCGGACTGGTGAGCAGGACCGTCACCACCATGCAGACCTGAAGAGATGGAAGCAGGACCTACTGAACCAATGGATACAGGAGGCCCATGGGATGCAAGATGCCCCACTACTGAGTAGGTAACCATGGACTGCAGTATGTAAGACATGCTAATTTATTCTTTGTAATGGATAGGTATGTCTCAATATCCCTTCATTTACTTCACAGCTGCAGATGTTTGTGCTGCAAATAAGCAAGCCTATGCAGATAGGCTGCTAAGGCTGTGCCACCAGGCAGGTTAGTAATTATTCTGCATGTATTGTTATATAAAATAGGTGAGAGAGCCTGAAAGAAATTGTTCTAGCCCAATAATACAGCCATAAAATACCCTGAATAATTCCTCTGCATGTACTGTTATATAAAATAAGTCAGAGGGCCAGAAAAAGAGTGTAGTAACCCATTAAGAAAGGTAAAATATGTCCGGAATAATGTCTCTGCATGTACTGTCATATAAAATAAGTGAGCGAGCCTGAAAAAGAGTGTTCTAACCTATTAATAAAGGTATAATATGTCTTGAATATGTCTTCCATATGCACTGTAATATCAAATAAAGGAGAGAGCCTGTGGAAAAGTGTGTAATGTAATTAATAAAGGTATAAAACCTGGAGTGTGTCTGTGTCACTTACTTTGAAATGTTGTTGTACCCTTGCATTATACAAATAGTACTGTTTTAATAAGTGCTGGCAACCCACAGTTGGGCAGTCCCATCTAAAGTGGTTGATGGAAGTGCCAGTAGCTGTGAAGCATATATACAGTCCTCAACAGTCAGTTAATGGCAGGCATACATAAGTAAATCTGGCACATGAGTAGCTTGTTAATTTGTTCCCAGAAATGTGAGTGTGCTACACGAAATGTAGGGTTCTGTACAAATTAAACTGAAAATGTCATGTGAACACATCCAGATATATAGATAAAGAAATATAAATAAAATCAATAACTATGTAGCAGTAACATCTGCATCTTGGACCGTTAGTATGTCAGATATAGGTCAGGTATATAATGAACTAGCCAAACCCATTACACAACCTAATGCATGTTGGCAAGTGTAATGATACACGTAGGGGATATACACCTGCAGTCAATAGGAATGTAGTGTAGACTAAAAGTACTTATAAGATGTTAATTGAGGTTTCTTTCTACACCCTACTGTATGTGCATAAACAATGCAATTCCACACCTCAATGGGTATGTGTAATCTCAAAACATTTGTTGGGACATATGTCCTATTGTTCTATAAATATCTGCATTCACTTTTATGCATGTGCCCTGTTCAAACACCACAATCATGGTGGCCTGTTGCCACCAATCATCCCTGCATGCTGTTGGAATGTCCACTGTCGTTCAATATATGCATGTGTTATGCTTGCTGTTCAACCGTTGGAACCTTGGTGTGTTGGGCTAATGGGAATATTACTGCATGCTGTTACAACTAATATGAAATGCTGTTGTTTATGTTGTAATTAAACACACCTAATCACAGAACGTATGGGAAGGCCGGTCCCAGCGGACCCGCCTGTCCCTCCTCAGCTGTCGAGTGCACCTGGCACCAGCAGGTCCGGTGCCCAGCCCGGGCACCCCTCCTCCATTGGTCCTGTGCCACCTTCGGGTGGAAGCACTGCAGGGGATGGGGCTCGTCCCCCCCGTGCAAGCGTGGGTGGAGAAGGGCCACCTGTCACCCTTCGAAGGGTTCAGGTTGTGGTGCGTAGGGAGATCCAGCATTCTTTCGCTGATCCCCTATGCCAGCTCAAGGCGAGAGTGGCGCGTCTCACTGGTGAGCCTGCCCGTCCTACGCAGCCCCCAGCAGAGCCACCCTCGGGGCTGTGAAGGTGCAGTGGTGACTGCCCATGGGTAGGGATCTCAGTTCCACTGTTACCATCTGTGGGCTCATGGGCTTGCGATTTTCAAACATCCGTCCCCGTCAATTGTGTTCACCCACCCCATGTGTCATACACCACCCCTGTATGCATCTTGTTTGTCTTGTCTGTTTACCTCCCCAACTTACCTCCCCAAATATACCTACTTCCTCTACCTCACTTTCCACTCTCACCTGAAAAAAAAAAAAAAAAGGGCAATCTGTACCCACAAAAAAATTACGCCCCATACATAGCTGCCCATTTCACACACATGTCCGCTGGACATGTAAACTGATAATTATAATTGGCAGTACAACATACTTTGTTGTCCTCACCCCTCTCCCAGGGGTGGAAGGTTTCAAATTTCACTCCAAATGTATTGCATATGCAGAGCTGTTGCTGGTAAAGAAATGGGCAGCTATGGACCTTCCCTACACTTGTCCTGCACATCCCGAGCTTGTTTTCTTACTCTTTCCCTCTTTGTGCCCCCTTTTTCACCACTTTCCTATCTCCCCATTTTCTTTTCTTTCAAAGAAATTAGCGTGGGGGTTAGCGGGAGTAAGCACTTTTAAGCAGTAGTTAGTGGGTTTAAGCGAGTGTGCCCATGTGTGCGCTTAACTAAGCATCGCTAAGCGTCACGCAAACCCGCTTACAACTGCTTAAAAGTGCCTTAGTCACTCTGCATGGCCAGGCCCTTGTTCTGCTGAACAGCAAAATAAAGCACCTCTGTAAGTCTCGAACCCTGGACACACTAGACTGCATGAAGTACCACTAGGCCCAGTAGATTTACAACAAGTTGGTGCTGTAATAAATATATCATGCATTACAATGAGTGCATGTAAAGGGAAAATAGGAATGTCATAACACAAATCTTGTTCTGTGGATTTTTACCAACAGTTCTTGTGGAAATGCATGACATGACTGTGAAAAGAGAACCATCCATTCTAGCTGGAAATAATGTTACAGTAGCACTTTACAAGCACCACACAGTATCTGGGCAGGATAAACACTGGCATATTTGAATAGAGCAGAGGCTATACTTCCCAAGTGTGACTCCTTTTGAGGGATGTCCCAGATTCCTAAACAAATGTTAGCTTTGTCCCTCAGAATCCCTCTGAAAAGTACTGACGGTAGGCCGAAGAGTGGGGAATTAAACTTAATGAATAATGTCAATAAGTAACTGTACACACTGCATGCACATCAGGAAAGGTGTATTAATACATATGCCCTGATTCCCTCACAGTCTCAACTTAATGTCTGTAATATATTACAGGTGTACCCCACTTAAATGTACCTTTCCCTGAGGCTGTTCAAATATATACCTGAGTGTATCAGAGGCCTGGCCGAGGCAGAAACACACAGGCATTACAGCTGGTCTGCTGTTACACACTCTGCAAATAGCTTTGGAATGAGTCCCACAAGCATATCCTTATATAGGAGTACAACACAGAAATGTCAAAGGATGTAGCCATGTACTGTTAGCAAACAACTGTGACAATGCCACTGTTCCAGTGCAGAAAAGACTGGTGTGGTGCACACACAAAGAATAATAGGCTAACCTCTGGCTACCATCTGGATATGTCCACAAGTGGGAGCTACGCAGACAGACTACTTGCCTTGTTAGACTAACAGGTACACAGCAACCCTGTATGTTCAGCAAGATAAACATCACACAATAATATATAATTCTCTCTGTACTTCTGAACCCCTACCCAAAAGAACAATATACCTGTGTATTCAGGCTCTACCAAGGATGTAGGTAGGTATACTCAGTACTTAAATGTGTCCAGTTGTCTTGAGCAGCCCATGCTAATGTCAACACAAATAAACAACAAACTGTTCAGAAGTGAGGTAATTAATATTTACAGTATAGTAGTTCACAAACAGTTCATGTGCCAGAGGAACACATTGCAATAACTACTTTTGTATGGCAGTTAATTGTCTAATTAGAAAAGAAAGTACATACTCCCATGTATCTTGTGTAAGCATGTGGAGGGGTGAGTAAAAGTCTACACTGACAAGTGTGTACTAGAAGCAGCAACATTCAGGTTTGAGTACAACATGCAAATCACTGGCTACAACACTAGCTTCAGAGATAAGAAGTATACCAACCTTCTGACTGACACAACAAGCATGGGCCCCACTTTGGAAAGCTGAAAGGACTATGCCTACCTAACCTAGCATTTTATAGCAGTGGGCTGCTAAGACAGTGAGTAGTGCAATTACCACACAGCAGGCTGCATGCAATTACTTAATGGTGGGCACCAATTGGTGCAGAGGCCATCACATGCACATGTGCAGATACCTAGAAAAGAAGGCTGTACCTGCTGTCTACACATGCAATTATCTCATTGCAGCAAGAGAGAGAGAGAGAGAGAGAGAGAGAGAGATACAGACAGAGACAGAGACATATACAGACAGACAGAGAAACACAGAAAAATAAAGAGTAACAGACAGAGAAAAGCAAAAGGAAAAAAAAACCATAACCTTTAAAAACAACCTGAAGACAGCAATACAAACAAAAGGTATGTAACACATATGTATTTGCTGGCATATAGTAGATGTTTATGAAGACTCATCATACTGTGAATCATCCATATGTAGCAGCAGTATGTATCTCTATGTATCTGTACATGTGCATAGGGCAAGGGACATACTGCAACTGTTTGTGAAGGGTATACATATATACGTTGTTGAAGGTTGTTATGTGCATATGTCTATGTAGGTTGTAGTGTGTGGAAAAGACAATAGCATGCAGTGCGGGTATATGACATGTGGTGGTTAATTGCTGTGGGTATGCTTTGTCATTTATGTAGTGTTGTAGCCAGTGAGGCCTGCTAAAGCTACATGGGCTGAGGACACCTTCAATGCAGTCTGCACAATACTGTGCAATATTATTACATAACTGTATATCTCACAACTGTCGCATAAGTGCTATTCCCACCATGAATAGTGGACTGTATATGTGCCTATATGTACATCTATATGTACAGCAATGGATGTTTATATGTATGTGTGTATGTATGTGTGTGTGTGTGTGTATATATATATATATATATATATATATATATATATATATATATATATGTATATATATATAGATATATATATATATATATATATATATATATATATATATTTATATATATATATATATATATATATATATATATATATATATATATATATATATATATATATATATATATATATATATATATATATATATATATATATATATATATATATATATATATATATATATGCAGATATATATATATATATATATGTGTAGATAGAGGGAGAGAGACATGGGGCATACATACAGTGACAGGTGCCTGGCGACCAAGGTATGGACTGAAGCTCTGTGTTGACACTGCAGTGCCATCCCTTCTTGCCAGAACACTGTACCCATTAACTACCACATAGGTGGTCATCTATCTAACACCGAAGGTGTGATAAGGGAACATGGGACACAAGTGGACAGTAGCCTCCCCTTTGATAATCACATTGCCACACTGGTCATGTCCTCTGTCTACGTGGTACATGTCATCACAAAAGGTGTGTCATCTAGGGAAATAGAGGTCAGTGTTCCCCTCCACTTATCACACTTAAAACCCATTAGAGAGTACAATGCCAACTACAGCAACTGGAAATGCCACAGACATACCTCACAAAGAGTAATACCGGCCTCAAATAGATGCCCTATGCAGACCGATTCACAAAACCACAGCTTCTCTGTGTTGCATACCGCCTACCCAGACGTGACCTCTGCCTGACATACTGATCTATGTCACACCCATAGCTGTTGGACATACTCCACATAAACATATTACAATCCCTCCTAGATACATGCTCCAGGGCCCTACACCTTGTCAACACACTAAACAGCACATGTTGGAGGGATAGAGTCCTAACTCAGAGACATTCCATACTCTGGAACAAACCACCTATCAATAGCAAACAAAGCTCCTCATTAGCAGTTGTCATAAATACTCCTGATGATTGTTTGGGAGATAGGAAATACACCCCAGGAATCACCTCTGTGGCTCTGGTTGAAAGGGGCAAGTGAAATTAAATTAGATGTGTGTCAAAGGCCAGGGTAGCTTATGGCTAGGCTGGTGTAGGCCCTAGGGCCAATAGCGTATTATCTACCCATGACACGAAGCACAAACATGTACTTAGTGCAATAATTTCTATGTGAGGTTGACTGAGTGTGATGGTGAATGTATTGGTGAATGTGTGCAAGGTCTGTAAAGGTGTGATAGATTAGTGTGACATTGCTTCTGTCATGGTAGTTTGTGTCCTCGCTGTGATCACAGAAAAGATGTGTATGCTACTGCTAGGCAGAAAAAGTAGTATGGCATACAGTGTGACGTACTCCCTTGTTGTCGACTGTGGTGTCCCATTGTAGGCTAAAGCAATACATGTATGCTTAGTGAGTGGTACTGCTGGTGAATCCAACTCCCATATGAACTGTGGTACTACCTGAAGCTGTAGGCCTAAACAGAACAGTATGGTGTATGTTCACATTGCTTGAAAACACTGTTTTGTGTCATCCCTGTAGTCCTCACAGATTACATACCTCAGGCATAAGGTTTTGTAAGTAGTGAAACACAGTACTGTATGGTGCACAGGTAAAGCTCATCTGGGTTGGCACACATTTGTGTGTTGTATGTATGTCTGATGTGTGCAATTATGCCTGTACCATGCCCTCAATCATATCTGTGTTACAGGGTATACGTGTGTATCTAGGAACATGTATAGTCTACTACAGCAGTATGCCACCTATATCAACAACTGTGCACATATGTTAGGCAGGGGTTTGGCATCAATGACTACTGTGGTATACTGGTAATACTGTAACTGTACTTTACATTCATTGCAATGGATGACATCATTCTCCATCCATTAGCTTGATATATACCTCCTGTGGCTAGTTGGTGCATTGTGTCACATACAGTGTGCCATGTACTGTTGTATAGTCTTACATACTGGTTGCACTTTGTTGCTGTGCAGAACATGGTTTAGTATATAGTATGTGCCAGGCACTGTCAGGCAGTTGTGGGCTGTGCAGTGATATATGGTATTAAAAGTGTGTATCTACTGACAGCCAATAGGTTGCTATATATGGCATTTCATTGATGTCTGTACTTTAGAATGTTAAGTGTGCCACATGACTTGCTCACAATTATTGTTTTATTGTCTTCCAGGGACATGTCTCACAATCAAAAACCCAGGTATTCCCCGGAAGAGGAGGAAGTCATCCTAGATGCCCTAATACAACATCATAACCTGCTGTTTCCAGAACCAGCCAGGACCAGCATGGGTGTGCTGCACTGTGTCAGGATGTTGTCCGTCGGGTGAATGATGTAGGCATGCATAACCGGACTTATGAGCAGGTACGCCATCATTGCAGTGATTTAATCAGACATGTCCGGCAGCATGCCTCCGATGTCCACAGACAACAGCTTGCCACAGGTGGTGGTGCAACAACACATTCACCCCTCACCAGAGTGGAAGAGGTGCTCCTCAGCGTGGTGGCTCCTGGCCAACCACTACAACAGACATGTGTCATCATGGAGGCCGGAGTCACCCAGCACGTCGACTAAGACCATGCAGGTAACATGGCATATCTGTAGACTACTGTTAGCTCAATTGTTAGAATATGCATTTATCAGATGTGTACTGTGTATTTAGAAGATGTGGAGCCTGGTGTCGTGCAATACTGATAATTTGGTACAGAATCTGTATGTAAAATTGCAAACTCACAGTAGCAATGCCATAGTTGTTGACACTGACAAACTGTCTCATATCCTTGTATGTCCCTCTGGTGTGATAGCAAGACAGCAGACCCAAGCTGGTGAGTGTTCTACATTTAATATAGCAAATAACATGTGCATGTCATAGGAGAGTTGTTGGCTATATACACATGTAAAACACATACACATAATGCATGCTCTGCATGTTCTCTGTAGGGCTATGCACATCCCAGTAACATGAGTAGCTGCCTAAACACATGCAATACACAGAACATCCCAACCAATTGTGGTACACTGTAGTGGACATTGTATAGGCAGAGTCAATACACATGTACACAACATACACCACTTTGTCATATGCAGTAAGTGTTAATATGATACACATGGCGTATGTAGACACCTGCTGTAAGGTCAGACTCCAGTATCCCAAATGTCATCAACACAGCACACATACTATACCTGTGGGGTAGTGGCCTATTATGGGGCGGTGCGACACGCTTCAACACACAACACATTCATGTTAGGCAATGCTCCCTATTGAACACCTTACATACCCATGTAACAACTGGCTGTGAAATGGTTAATGTAGCCAAAGTGGTGCAGGTCAGGTACAGCAAGATAGTTGCCAGTGTGGCATACATTAGTGGCCTTGAGTGACCACATGATGCTGCCTGATGATGGCTCATGGTACTACACTACATCCAGTTACAGTAGCTACAGTAATACAGATAGCATTCAATGCTATACACCTGACAGTTGTGTGCATCCGGCCATGGTATGTATACCTATGAGTGATGGTGCACAGGACATTGGAAAGCATTTTATACTTGCACAGCAATGTTGTGTCCATGTACACATTGTGTTCCAGGGTGAGGCCAATCATTGAACAACACACATGCATCAAAGACATGTATACTGTTATCAACAAGGCCTCTCTACACTCGCACTGCATGCTGTTGAGCAACACACATCCTGCATGCTGACACGTGTGATAGGACTCTTTGGCTTGTGATACTGTACTCCACCATCAACCACTAAGGAATATGTTCTGTATTGCTGTTGGTGTGTGTGTGTGTGTGTGTGTGTGTGTGTGTGTGTGTGTGTGTGTGTGTGTGTGTGTGTGTGTGTGTGTGTGTGTGTGTGTGTGTGTGTGTGTGTGTGTGCATGTGTGCATGTGTGCATGTGTGCATGTGTTCATGTGTGTATGTGTGCATGTGTTCATGTGTTCATGTGTGCATGTGTGCATGTGTGCATGTGTGCTAACATCCTGTACAGATTGTAAAGTGTGTTTCCTGTCTTCCTCTCACAGGTGCTGAGGTTTTGTTGGATGAGTGCAACAGGGAACCTGAAGTCACTGCCACTAATAGTGCACATGATGATACATGTGTTGTGGCACAGGCATGTTTGACAGGGTCTGTCGTTGGTCCGCCAATCGACAGTACACAGCTTTCCACCCCATCTTTGCGCACATTCATACTGTCAATACATCCCTCAACACCAATGGCCTTAGCTGAGGAACAGCATACAGTAGGCATTGACCAGGATAGTGTGGTATCTATGGCACATGCAAACCCTCACAGCAGCCATACCCAGACACCTGGAATGGTACAACATATGCATATGTCCAGGGCTTCTCGTGGGAGCACTGCTGGTCATAATGCCCCTGGCAGATGTGCCCCCACGGGTCTCACAACCTCAGGTATGTTCTGGGCTGTAATGCAGGCACAGGCATGTATGGAACGGTACACCAGGCAGGGACTAAGGGTGCAGAGGGCCCATAACACCGCTATCAATGACAGTATCCGTGACCTTGCCGGTGCCATCCGTAATTAGACCAAGGTCATTGAAAGACGTTGGGGGGGCACTAGATGTCCTCCGCAATGTAATGTCCATGTGCCAGGACAGTGCAGGATGGCTGAGACGTTGATGTGGACGTATGCCAGCAACATCATCAGCTGGCAGTCGTCGTGGATGACACACAAGTCCCAGCCGCTCCCGTAGTGGCAGTACCAGCCCCAGCAATGTTGGGGCTGGGCTGTCAATAGACCGTCCTAGACGACCACGTGCTTGTGGCTCTGGCCAGACCCAGCAGGGACATGGGTCCAGTCGACATCCCTCTGCCTCTGACGATAGTACCCTTTCTGGCTTAGTACCCGATACTGTCCGTGGCACCCCTGCTAGGCACAGGTACTGCATCCGTGGCCAGAGACAGTGATCTCTACATCCTGGCAGGTACAGCCTGTGGCTGTCCCACAACCTCCCGTATTTGGCAGCCACATTGTGGAACTGTGTGCATGCAGACACACACACATAAACCAAACACCTAGGGCTAACACATACACACACACATTACATCAACATTGACTCATTCTGTACTGTTGTCCCCTCACAAACACACACACACACATACATGTCGATTGGATGGGTCATTGTCGGGCTCTGGCAAACCAACAACACACCCTGTGCATATGATGAAACTGTGCCACCTCCTGTCATCTGTGACATTGATGCAGGAATAGGCTAACATGGTGCTGATGCACAGGGTGACCTAATAGCAGTGTAGCAATGCTAGCATGTTGTCAACAGTAAAGTGTAATGATATCCTTGTAGGTATATCTGAGCAGGCATGATGCATTAAAGCTATGATTATCAATGTAGTATTGTTTACACCAGTGTTAATTCCAAAAATGTATTGTCCACCCATGTGCCACTTGGCTGATGTGTGTGGTACTGGCAGCATGTGTTGGTGAGTGGACGGTACGTGTGTGATGTGTGCAGTACAGATTTGCAGGTGTACATTTGTGAACATGGTGGAGGTGCACTGTCTGCATGTACGTGCATAGTGTACACATGGGAAGGGTGACATGCTCTGTATTTCACAGTGTTAACACTTCATATTTCCTATTGGTGGCCTGTATGCATTTTACTACACACATATTACAACTTGGGTACACGTGTGTATGACATGATTTGACACTATGCTGTGGGTGATACTGTTAATATCGATCATTGGTTTGCATTCTGGTAGTATACATAACATCAACAGCCTGACTTTAACCAATCGTTTGATGATGTCTTGACAACTGACACACAGATGTAGGATACACAGTAGCATTTGAATCCTTCCGGTACTATACTATACCAGTAACCAATGGTATTGACTGCCACCCATTCCTGGGACCACTCCTGTTTGGCATGTACTCGTCCTAGGTACAAGCAAACACACTAGGGATATGTCCGTCCACATCTGGTAATGCACACAGTGGCCTACAATGCATTCTCCAGATGAGACACTTATCCTCCACAAGGGTATCATACAGACAGATACCTATTGACCAACCCATGCTGTAAAGCTATAAGCCAACTATAGCATAGTCATCCACATTTACTAAACATAGTATCCTAACAGTACCACATTGGTAGTAGCCCACAACATGTAGCAGGGGTACCGATGTGTACATACAGCCACATGTTATATCATCTGTCCTTTGGTATTCACATTTCCAAAGGTATTCTGATGTCCCTCGGTGTATCACATAAGCAATAAGGGGTCTGTATGCATATCCACAAAGTTGTTGTACACCTATAATGAATGCCCATTATTGACAGACTGTGTTGTGTTTGAACATGTCTGAAATATACCCCAGGCATGAACCCTCACTCACACTATTCTACAGAAACTGTCATGGGTGTGTGTGACACAGATGACCTAGGCCACAGATCACTACAGTGGCTGGCCTTGTCACAAACATACATATGTGACCTAAGGTCTGAGAAGCAGCAGCACAAACTGTCAATGGTAACAGATGTATTAATGTAGAACGCAAGCTTCACACTTATGAACTAATTGAGGTCACATGTACATATATGTATTTGCCACACAGATATCTGAAGTGTGCAATGCACATACTGTTGTTTTACTGATATGTCATACAGTAGTAAAAGCAAAACCCACAACACATTGACCAACAGTGTCATACACACACACTTAGCAATTGCATGATTCAAACCCCCTACCTAACTATGTTATGATACTAGAAGGATACTCATTCACAAGACGCACTGCATGCTTTATTGGGAGTTTTCATTTCCACTACTGTATTTGTGGGATACTGTCATCATCAGACTTGCAAAAGAGGAATTTACCTCTTTTAATGTGTTTTCCTAGTCTCCAAAAAGGGCACTCCTTTTAAAGGAAATCACACACATACACCCCCCACACACACTCCAACATTGCAGGATTCAAACCCCTACCTAACTATGTTATGATTTTAGAAAAGTACGCCTTTACATGACACACTATATGCTTTACTGGGAGTGTTTCCTTTCCACTGCTGTATTTGTAGGATACTGACATCATCAGACTTGCCAAAGAGGATTTTACCTCTTTTAATGTGTTTTCCTAGTCTCAAAAAAGGGCACTCCTCTCAAAGGAAATCACACACACCCAGCAATTGCTGGATTCAAACCCCTACCTAACTATGTTATGATACTGGAAAAACATGCATTAACACGATGCGCTATATGCTTCATTGGGAAAATTTGTTTCCACTGCTGTATTTGTGGGATACTGACATCATCAGACTGGCCAAAGAGGAATTTACCTATTTTAATGTGTTTTCCTAGTCTCCAAAAAGGGCACTCCTCTCAAAAGAAATCACACACACACACGGAGCAATTGCAGGATTTAAACCCATACCTAACTATGCTATGATTTCAGCGAGGTTTGCATTAACACAATACGCTATATGCTTTACCAGGAGCTTTAATTTCCACTGCTGTATTTGTGGGATACTGACATCATCAGACTTTCCAAAGAGGAATTTACCTCTTTTAATCTGTTTTCCTAATCTCCAAAAACAGAACTCCTCTCAAAGGAAATCACACACACACTCAGCAATTGCAAGATTCAAACCCCTAACTAATTATGTTATGATACTAGAGAGATATGCATTAACACGACACGCTATATGCACTACTGGGGAATTGTGTTTCCACTGCTGTATTTGTGGGATACTGACCTCATCAGACTTGCCAAAGAGGAATTTACCTTTTTTAATGTGTTTTCCTAGTCTCCAAAATGGGCACTCCTCTCAAAGGAAACCACACACACACAGCAATTGCAGGATTCAAACCCCTACCTAACTCTGTTAGGATACTAGAAAGATACGCATTAAGGCAACACGTTATATGCTTTACTGGCTGTTTTTTTTTTCCTGCTATATTTGTAGGATGCTGACATCATCAGACTGGACATGGTAATGTGTGTGCACTTTGTTTTATGCAATCCCAGGAATGAACCATGTTGGACAGCAGGTGTTAACAGCTTGAACAGGACTCCACAATTCTTAGCTTGTGTGATCTATCTGTGAAACAATTGCCATTCCATCATATGACAATACATATTTATGCACAGATTGTTGATTTTGTGGATACGACATGTGTCTGGGATGTTGATAAAGGGCTATTCAAAGTCTATGTAGGACATGTGCAGCTCCTTTCAGTGATGTATGTCCTGGGTGGCTGCCTTGCAAACAGTCTAGCAGGTTTGGGAACCATGATCTGCCCATGAACAAACCAAAGTTGGTAGGGTTGTGTGTTTGTCAGCTTCCAATAGCTCTGTTTATGACTTCAATCATGATGGACTCCATGGCCTTGCAGATCAGACTTCATAGGCTTACAGGACTATAGTTCCCATGGTCTGTTGTGCACCAACACCTGTGGGGTGTGCCATATGTTGCTGTAACACATTCAACAGTTTCAGATCCTGTAGAGAGGGTGAGGCTCAACAGACTGTTCAGGTGCAGGGTCTGTTTGTTCTGCAGTTCACTTATGACACATATAGGGAAACAATGTAATCCAATTGATGCCATGTTTTCGGCTTTGGAAGGAGCTGTTTACCCATTCTATATGTGATATCTCCTGGTATGATAATAGAGCCTTTTGTCAGTGGGAGGTGGGTATGTATGTATGGGCCTGTTTGACAGGATGTTGGCATTGTCAGTCAGGTACAGTTGGCCCTGGCTCAGGACATATATGAGTGTACATTGCTATTTATGACATAGCTGAAGGAAGTGTCATGGTTCTGTCTGGACTCCTTCGCAGATAATCTTTCCAAAACACTGACAAACCTGAGCACTAAACCCCTGTTATACTCTTTTACACACTAAACATCCTACTGATCCTTTTTGATCAGTCAACAGAGTATTTCATCATAATATCCTGGCATGTCCAAAGGTCGGTTTCGTGTGTACTCTCCAGTCCAGCTGGTGAATATGGGAATTTTGAGGCAATGTTACAACTGCCTTATGTACACAGACAACCCTCTCCTCCTCCCAACAAACTCAGATATATGTGAGAGATGCAACTATATAGACAAACAGGAGGCTGAGCTCTCTCGACCCATGACTGGCACAGTCTATCAGGTGGTGAAGGTAACCACACACACCACAAATCCATTCTCACATAGACCTATAGCAACAACAAACAAAACACATTACCACACAAAAACATACTCAGAGGCTCTAAATAAAATCTGCCTAAGCAGCAGAGACCTCCAAAGCAAACACCCCAACAACTGCTACCCCACAACAATACACACATATCACATAGTTCACAAAGTCAGTGTGCCACACAGTCACTGCCCTTAGGGCTAAACAACACACCTAATACACTTGTAATAGGTGACTCTATTGTCAGACACACTGACATCCCACTCACAAGGCTGAACAAGGAGAAGGTCACTTTGAGCAGTCTGTCGGGTGCCAGGATCCGCCACATAACACATGCACTCAGGTCACTCCAAAGCAAGTACAAATATGGCTCCATCATTGTCCATGCTGGTGTGAATGACCTCAGATGTTCCTCCCTGGACTACATGACAAGAGACATAGAGGAGCTCTCTGATCATGTAGCCCAGGCCAGTATGACCCTGACCTTGTGTAGTATATTACCCTCACCAAGAATGATGGCACAGTATACAGACAAAATTATCAATTTTAACAGTTGGCTAACATATTGGTGTCATTCAAAGGGGATCCAGTGTCTGTCAGCCTGGGATGACATGCTTGACATGCCACGTTGCTTCGCTAGGGACAGCTTGCACCTGTCACCCCTGGACTTTCGAATACTGGCTAAGGCTCTTGCCACCCCCATAGTGCCTTTTTTAGGCAAGGCTCAAAAGACAAACCCACCTCCATAGACTATACAAGGTAAAAGAAACTAAGGGTAATGCTGCTCAACACCAGATGTCTAAACCTCAAAATGCACACACTCAAGGCTCTCCTCAGTATGGAGAATGTCGATATCTGTGCAGTAACAGACACCTGGTTCAGGCTGCTGAAAGCACCCCAGCACTGCCAGGTTATACTTCATACCATGCTTTTCGGCCACAAAACTCGGACCAACCAACAAAAATAGGGGGAGTATCCATATACATCACAGATACACGTACCTCCAGGTTAGCAGCACTGCATGAAGCATCGGAGACCATACATGTGCAACTAACAGTGGGCAAAACTGCCTTTCAGTTTGTAGCCTGCTACAGACCACCCTCCCAAACTCAAGAACCCCACTCGGCTTTCCTGAGAACACTGGAGAATATGAAGGTCTCTCCAAACACCATTATATTGGGTGATTTCAACTACCCAAACATTGACTGAGAATACTATTCAAGCCTCAACACCCTCGCCCAACGGTTGCTAGAATTTATAAACTCAAATGCTATATCACAACTTGTCACCACACCCACAAGAGGGGAAAACATATTGGACCTGATCATCATCAACATGGGGACTCTATGTTCCACACCAGAGGTATACCCCTCATTGGTAAGGTCAGACCATACATTTATCTCACTGGACATCCATATCCCATCCCCACCCCCATCCTAGGTAATCTCGGTGAAGAACTTCTCAAAAGCAAACGTCACACTTCTCAAAACCGAGGTGGTATCCTTCAAAGACCCTGGGACAGTTGTAAATACGGCTCGGACCACAGAATCCTTTACAAATGCATTCTATGGACACCTACTGGAATGCATGGATCGTGCTATCCCAAATAAAAACAAGACTCACTCCTCCAAAGGCAGGGGACCTGTCTGGTGGATCCCGGCCATAAATAAGCTATACAACGAAAGGAGGAGGCTACTACATGATAGAGCACAATCCCAAAAAGGGAAGGCATCTCTAATCAGTACTAGCAAGAAGCTACGATCACTCATTAATTCATCTAAGGCCCGCTTTGAAAGGCAAATTGCACCAGACACTAAGGACAATCACAAGGCCTTCTTTAGTTATGTCAGGAACCTGGGTGGCAACTCCCAGGTATGCTGTGAGTTAGGGCAAAATGATAAAAATACACTGAACCCACAGACATTACCAACATCCTGGCAAACAGGTTCAGTGCAAATGTCTGCCCCCCATCCCCCCTAAAGAGCAAATGTCCATCCCAACAGAGTGTAGCCTCCCTGACATCACAGATGAACAGGTGAAAGCTGCCCTCTCCAATGCAGATAACACAGCATCAGTGGGACCAGACGGTGTGCCGGCCTGCGTCTTACACGAGCTTCATGAAGAACTTAACCCGCACATTAAGTCACTGTTCAATATCAGACTTACTACAGGATATGTACCCAAGGAATGGCATACAGCAACAGTGGTCTCGCTCCACAAAAGTGGTGCCACAATGGACCTCGGACACTATCGCTGTATAAGCCTAACTAGCCTGGTCTGCAAAGCTATGGAGCGTATCATCATGGAACTCATACACAAAGACATTGGGAACCTACAGACACTGGATCCTATCCAACTCAGCTTTGTTGAGGGCAGATCTTGCCTCTTGAACCTGGTCAACTTCTTTAATCAGTTACCAGGTCCATAGACATAGAGAAGGTAGTCCACACAACCTACCTGGATCTCGCAAAACCCTTCGACACAATACCCCACTCGGGCATCATAAATAAGATCACCAGCTTAGATATCAACACATATGTCACAAGATGGATTGCTAACTGGATCAGGGATAGCACCCACATGGTCAGTATTGCAGGTGCCATGTCTGACTCTACACCAGTTACAAGTGGCGTCCCACAAGGCTCAGTTCTGAGACCTCTCTTGTTCAGTATATTTTTCTCTGACATACAGGCTAACACAGGAGGAATATGGCTGACCAAGTTCGCAGATGACTGCAAACTGGGTGCCATAATCGACTCTCCAGCTGGCACAAACATCCTCCAAAAGGGTCTCACTGAGATGGATAACTGGTGCCAGAGCCATGGCCTACAGCTAAATGCCATTAAACGCATAGTCATCCCCTTTGGGAATAACAAAGTGCCCACACATTACCACATAGGTGGTAATCCACTAAGTACGGAAGAAGTTATTAAGGATTTGGGGACCCGAGTAGACAGTAATCTCACCTTTGACAATCATGTTGCCAAAGTGGTTAGACAGACCTTCTATATACCCCACCTTATTCCAAAAGGTTTCACATCTAGATCAAGTGAGGTCATTGTGCCCCTATACTCATCAGGCCCATGATTGGATACAATGCCCCATTTGGGATGTACCTTACCCGACACCTGCAGCAACTGTAATGGCCACAAAAGTACCTCACCAAGTGGATCTAGGGACTCACACAGACGTCCTGTGCAGTTCGGCTAAAGTAACTCCAGCTCTACTCAGTTGCTTACTGCCTACTCGGATGCGATCTGTGCCTGATGTTTAAAGCCATGTCCAACCCAGAATTAATGGACATGCTCCACCTCAGGATATCCGAATCCCTTAGAGATACATGCTCCAGGGACTTAAACCTCAGCACAGATATTAATAGGACATGCTGGAGGGACAGATTCATATACCAGAGGCTCCCCTCACTCTGGAATGAGATCCCAGTCCTGCATAGGCAGAGCCCGTCATAGACCCTCTACAGGAGAAATCTTGATGAGTGGATGGGTGATCGTATGTTTACCCTTGGGATCTCTTCCAGGTCCCTGCTAGACAGAGGCACAATAAACTAACCATAAAAGGGCTATCTTGTGTGACCTACTATTCACAGGCACAGTCTACTAATCTAACAGGGTTACGAAAGCCAAACACACTCTGGCTAGGCATATAAATGCCCTAGGGCAGATAGCCTAGTATCAACCTATACATCTATGATAATGTTTGGAGTGCACATTGTTTATTGATGATACTGATTGCAGGTTTTTTATCTTCTTTGCTTTCCCACTTCCTATGAACAACCTAAGTATCTGTAGAACATATTTGATTATGACAGGGTTCCAATATATTATATATGTGTCTGTTGTCATATAACTGTGTGCACAAGACAGATTGGTGAATAGTGAGAGATTCCTGGGTTAACACATGCAACTGCCAGATATGTGTGGCCCACTGCTATACTCAGACATGGCATAAGTGTGTCAGCATGCCCAGTTTGGCCTTTCAGTGTTCTGTTGCCTGACATTTGTCTCATTTATTCAAGTGTGTGAGCATGCCCAGTGTGACCTTTCAGTATGTTGCTGTCTGAAGTCCACTACATTTGTTAATGTGTGTGAACATGACCAATATTGCAACGTGTTAACCAATATTAACATTTATACTATATGTGTGTTGAAAATCATGTTCTATTTTTACTGCAGGGCTCACTTTTGTGTCATAACTCGACAGGGATTATGCTGTGCCTGCAGGGTTTCCAAGAGATACTTTGCATAGACTTATCAACATTTCTTCATACAGACTGACCAATGAAATACTGTCATGGTTTAATGGTTCAGTTTGAGGCCTGTCACTGCTTTATATTTTCATACTGAGAAGACCAGACTGCTTAAGGGCCAGTAGAGCAAATATGGGCATGTTGGCTTTTGCTCAACTATGCCCAACTTTGAACAAGCTTGTCCAACATTGCTCAACATTAACCAACATTGCTGAACATTGCCCAATATTGCTCAACATTGACCAAAGTTGTGCTAGTTAGTGTGTGCAATTTTGTTTACATATACTAAATAGTGGTAAATGCTGTTTAGCACTGCTTTATATTGCTTAACACATGGCAATTATGCCTCAGGTGGTGCTGCAGGGCTGCCTATGTCGGATGCACATACTACCCTCCCTATACATGTTTGAAAACAGGTAGTGTCAAGTTAGGCATCCCTTTTACTATATGTGCGAGTCAGACAGAGGTATCATTTCCAGGGTTCCTACTGAGCCAGTGTATGTGCTATGTGTTGCCTCTTTGCCAAGGCCAAAGCATACTGGGCATGCCTCCTTCTGCCTACTGGGGCAGGCTCAGGTTGTTCCTCCTCCGAGTCACGCTCTGTCTGTGATGGCCTTGGCAATGGTGGGGGGCTGTTTGGCCCAGGACTATGATGCTCCTGCCGCAGCTGTTTTCACAGGATCATATTATGTAGCATAGCACATACCATGACAATTTGGGTACATGTAGTTGGTGAGTACTGCAAGGCTCCACCAGATGTGTCCAGGCACCGGAACAGTGACTTGAGCAGCCCAAACACACGCTCAATTACATTTCATGTTTGTGCGTGTGCCTCATTATGGTGTTCCTGTTCAGGTGTGTGTGGGTTTCTGAAGGGTGTCATCAGCCACGGCTCCAGTGCATAGCCAGCATCCCCCACTAGGTCACCATGAGGGATGTCCCCATTGGCAAATGTCTGGTACAGCTGTGTCAGATGCCAGATATGGGAATCATGGTAGCTTCCAGGGCAGCGAGCACACACATTCAGTATTATGCCCTGGGCATCACACACGACCTGGCAGTTGATGGAGGGGAAGCCCTTGTGGTTAAATTAGACCCTACCCCGCTCACCAGCTGGTGCTTTGATGCATATGTGCGTGCAGTCTATTGCACCTACTACCTCAGGGTATTCTGCCATTTGCTGGAAGAGATGCATATTGCTGGCCAATACCTCAGGGAATTGGGGAAATATACATGATCACCGACATGTGCTGACATGGCATCCAGGAACTGGTGCAGTACCCTGGATGCTGATGCCTGTGATATCCCCATCATATCACCAGTTGGTCTCTGGAAGGTACCTGTTGCTAATATTCTTAGGCCAACACATACCTTGGTTTCCACTGGGATGGGTTCCCCTCTGTTGGTTCTGTGTGTGAGGCATGGCCTGCACAGATAAACAATTTGCTGCAGGAGGTCTCTGTCCACTCTATAGAGCTCCACTATCTCCAGCTCATGTAGCCCCTGATAGGTTACCCTGGGCCTGTACACTCTTCTCCATCTCCTCACTGTGGGTTGTCCAGCAGCATTCACATTGTCACCACCCTCAGCATGTTGCATATGTCACCTTATAACAGCAATGGCAGCCCCTAACATTTTTTGTCTCAGTAAAGCTTTTTAAGTTTTCACTTCTCTTAGTTTACTGCAGTGTTGCAGTGTCTCTGAGGAAAAGATGGTGGAAAGTTGTTTGCAGAGTTTTAAGTGCTGGGCTGGGCTGGGCTAGTGTATTGCCTGTGTAATTGCCTGAATCTGATTGTTTTCACCTGCTAGCTCTGTTAGTACTCCCTGGTTAACTTCCTACTATTTGTTGTGCTTCCTTTTCCCTTTCTGTTTCCTCAGGGGGGCAGCGCCACCCACACAAGTGCAAACACGCTCACACCAGCTCACATGCGCGCACACATGCTTACACGGACTAAAACTTGCTTATTCTTGCTAAGACGCATGCACACAGGTGCATACGCACTTACACACATAACAGCCTTAGACATGCTTACTCCGGCTTAAACGCACACACACAGGCGCACACGTGCGCACACAGTCTTACTCGGATATACAGGCGCTCACCCGTGCCCAAACACGTTGCAAGCACTTCAACAAGAAACTTTAGTGTTATCCACGGCATACATATTCAATTTCTTGCCTTTAGCTAGGGTACATGTTGACACACCTCTTCCAGTGATGAGTAACTGACAGCAAACACATGCCACTCTGCTACAATGAGCTTCACTTCTTTCATACATACCCCCCTCGTGATGTTACCTATCTTCTACTCTGATACTCCCCTTATCCTACTCCTACACTCCACTGACTGTGCTCATTTGCTATGTAAACTTGGGATTCACTATCCTTACCCTCATTTGCATAGGATTGCCTACTAATGCTTGGTTACATCTCTTAGACTGAGCTTCTCCCCTTAGCAACCTCTACTCGGTAGCCATGTTGTCTTCAGCTTGACATTCACTTGCATTGTAAATTAAGAATTACAATAAAATCCCTATTTGTGGATTTTAATTATTGGTTTTCTGGCTTTTAGAGCGCAGCATGTTTGCATGGTGCTGCGCTACGCTTAAACTTCGGAGATCGGGATAAAAAAAAATATTTTATTTTTATTTTGCATTGGTGAACATTGCCAATGGTCATATTTTTGGCCATTGCATGCTTCCTCAACTGGATGCATCCTTTTTTGGAGCTGCCATGGCTCATTTTTGCTATTTGCAGAATGGTACTCAGTTGTCAATGGAGTACATTTCTGCAAATAACACTACTCTTACTCGGACAGGTTTGGGTTTCCTGGATTGCAAATTTACCTCATTTGCATAACTTTCGCCAGCAATTGAGGTAATTTGCATAGCCTAGCCCTGTCTGTGTAAGAGTCGTTTTAGGAGTTCTCTTGCACGCCCCTACCGGCTGTTCCTGGATCGCTCGGTGGACATGTTGGCTGCATGGAGTCTTACTCTACTCTTAGACTCCGTGCAAGCCTTCGTGAATCCGGCCCAAAGTGTTTTTCTCAAATTTAAATTTTACTGTAGAAAATGCTTTTTGTGATTTTATGCAGTATAAGCATAAGTTGGTATATAATTTGAATAAAAAGGAATAGAAGGAACTACAGGCATCAGCGAATAATGAACATCTTATTATTAAACCATCTGATAAAGGTGGTAAGATAGTGGTGATGAATGTTGCTCAATATTATAAAATGTGTATGACACATCTGGATGATAGCAATACTTATGTTAAGAGTAATACAAATGAATATATTAAGGCTATGAAGGATTTTGACACCCTTATATCTAAGGGAGTGAGGTTAAAATATTTTTCACAAAATGACAAAGATAAAAAGTTTAATACTGATGACAGTGAGTTGGCTTTATTTTACTGTCTTCCAAAAATTTATAAAAGTGGGGTTGACCCACCTGGTAGGCCTATTGTATCTGCTCAAAAATATTTTTATCTAATACTGGGAAATTGTTGCATGAATATTTATTCCCTTATGTAATAAAATTACCTAGTTATATAAGGGATAGTTTTGATTTTTTGGAAAAATTATGGGCCAGTTTCATGAAGACTTGCATGGAGTCTAAGAGTAGAGTAAGACTCCATGCAGCCAACATGTCCACCGAGCGATCCAGCAACAGCCGGTAGGGGTGTGTAACAGAGCTCTCAAAAATAGTCCTACATGGACAGGGCTTGGATATGCAAATTACCTCAATTGCAGATGAAAGCTATGCAAATGAGGTAAATTTGCGATCCAGGAAACCCGAACCTGTCCGAGTAGGAGTAGTGTTATTTGCAGAAATGTACTCAGTTGACAACTGAGTACGGTTATGCAAATAGCAAAACGGAGCCATGACAGCTCCAAAAAAAGGATGCATTTACAGGAGGAAGCATGCCAATGGCCAAAAATACGGCCATTGGCAATGTGAAGTGATGCAAAATAAAAATAAAATAACTTTTTTTCATCCTGATCTCCAGGGTTTAAGTGTAGCACAAGCAAGCTTCTGCACCTAAAAACCAGAAAATCAATAATTAAGATCCACAAATGTGGATTTTATTGCTGATATGAATTTACAATGCAAGTGAATGGCAGGCTGAAGACAACATGGCCACCGAGTTGAGGTTGCTAAGGGGGGAAGCTCAGTCTAAGAGATGTAACCAAGCATTAGTAGGCAATCCTATGCAAATGAGCGTTAGGATAGTGAATTGCAAGTTTAAATAGCAAATGAGCACAGTCGGTGGAGTGTAGGAGTAGGATAAGGGGAGAAACAGAGTAGAAGATAGGTGACATCACGAGGGGGGCATCTATGAAAGAAGTTAAGCTCATAGGAGCTCAGTGGCATGTGTCAGGTGACATTTACATATAGGTTCATAGGTTCATAGGTTCATACTAGGCTATCTGCCCAAGGGCATTTATAAGCCTAGCCCATAGTTATGTGGCTTTCGCCACCCCTTTAGTTTGAATAAAAACTATGCCTGTCATTTTTCTGTGCCTCTGTCAAACAGTGACACTGAAGTAATCCCTGGGGTATATCTGCGATCTCCCAACCATTGGTCAAGATTCCTCTTGAACAAGGCCAGCGGTGCTCTGCCTCACATGTACGGGATTTTGTTCCACAGCATAGGAGTCTCTGGGTGATGAATCTGTCCCTCCAGCACATTCTATTTATAACCGTGTCAAGGTTTAAGTCTCCCCTTGTGGTTCTGAGGGATCTAGATTTTTGAGGTGAAGCATATTCATCAAATCTGGGTTTGACATGGCCTTATGGTCACCTCTGAGCAAGCGGTATGAGACTGAATAAAGCTGGAGTTCTTTCAGTCGGGCAGCATAAGACATATTTTTGACCCTTTATCCTTTTGGTGAGGAACTTTGGGGCCTTTCAAGCTGCATCAGGTGTCTGGTCAGATACATTCGAACGGGCATTGTACTCTATCCTAGGTCTAATGAGTGATGAGTACAGGGGGACGATGACCTCCCTTGATCTAGATGTGAATCCCTTCATGATCAGGGGGGCGATATAGAAGGTTTTCCTAACTACTTTAGCAACATGAGTGTCAAACGAAGACTACTGTCAACTTGGGTCCCCAGATCCCTGATGACTTTTTCTGTGCTCAGTGGATTGTCACCTATATGGTAGCTAGGGTAACCTTGTTTTTCGAAGGGTATGACTATGCATTTTTGGCGTTAACTTCAGGCCATGGCTCTGGCACCAGTTATCCGTTTCTGTGAGGCCCTTCTGGAGGATATCTGTGTCAGATGTGTTTCGACTATGGCGCCCAGTTTGCAGTCATCTGCAAACTTTGTCAGCCATAACCCTCCTGTGTTTGCTTGTACTTCAGAAAAGTAGATGCCGAACAAGAGTGGACCCAGGACTGGGCCCTGTGGGACACCACTTGTGACAGGCTTTGAGACTGACATGGCTCCAGCAACTCTGACACTGTGGGTTCTGTCGCTAGCCAGTTTGCAACCCATCTTGTGATGTATGGGTTTACATTCAAGCTGATGAGTTTTCGATGATACCTGAGTGGGGTATTGTGTCGAAGGCCTTTGCCAGGTCGAGGTAGGCTGTATGGACTGCCTCTTCCTCAACAATGGCCTTGGTTACTGTCTCAAAAGTCAACCAAGTTTAAGAGGCAGGATCTGCCTTTGACAAAGCCAAACTGGGTTGGATCCAAAGTCTGCAAGTTCCTATGTCTTTATTTATGAGTTCCATTATGATCCTCTCCATGGCTTTGCAGATAAGGCTTGTCAAGCTAATGGGGGGGTAATTTCCAGGGTCTGTGGAGGCACCCCCCCTTTGAAGTGGGACCACCCTCGCCGTGCGCCACTCCTTGTAATGTGATCCTGAGGTGAGGCTAAGATTAAACAGCTGTCCTAACTGTGGGTTTAATTCCTCGTTGAGTTCATGAAGCACACACGCGGGGACACCATCCGGTCCCATGGATGCTGTGTTTTGCCTTAGTGAGGGCAGTTCTCACCTGGGTGTTGGAGATGTTTGGGGGCTACAATCCTCTGGAATAGATATCTCTCCTTTTGGGGAGGGGAGAAGTTTGCACTGAACCTGTCAGCCAGTATGTTAGCAATGTGTGTAGGTTCAGTAATTTTCACATCATTTTGAACTAATTCTGAGCATATCTGGGAGTTTCTCCTAGGTTTCTAACATAGCTAAAGAAGGCCTTATGATTGTCTTTAGAGTCCTTGGCGATTTTTCTCAAAATTTGCCTTTGATGATTTCATGAGAGCTCTTAGTTTTACTTATAATGATCAAAGGTGTCTTACCTTTCAAGGATTTTGCTCTATTTTGTAGTAGCTTCCTCCTTTTGTTGTAGAGCTTGTTTATGGCTTGGGTCCACCAGACTGGACGCTTGCCTTTGGTACAGAGAGTCTTAGTTTTGTTTGGGATTGCCTGATCCATGCAGTCCTGTAGGTGCTGGTAGAAGGCATTTGTAAGTGATTCAGCGGTTTGAGTAATGTTTACCACTGGCTCAGGGGCAAAAAGGAGACCACACTAGTTTTAGAAGTGTGAAATCGGCTTTTGAGAAGTTTTTCACTGTGGTCTTTTTGTTTCAGGTGGGGCGGGATGAGGACCTCCAGCGAGATTAGTTTATGATCTGATCTCACCAGTGAGGGGTACTTCCGGTGTATAGTTGAACATTTTGATCCCATGTTCGTGATGATGAGATCAAGTATGTTTTCACCTCTTGTGGGGATGGTGACTAGTTGTTCCATGGCATTTGAGTTTATGAACTCCAGGAATCTTTTTAGAGTGTTCGGGCTTGAGTAGTGTTCCCAGTCTATATTAGGGTAGTTGAAGTCACCTAGTATGATGGTGTTTGGAGATACATTTATCCTCCAATGTTTTCAGGAAGGCCATGTGAGGTTCCTGAGTTTGAGAGGGTGGCCTGTAACATGCTACAAATTGCAGAGCAGTCTTGCCTATGGTTAATTGCACCTGGATGGTCTCCGATGCATCGTCGTTGCCACCAACCTTGAGGTGTGGGTGTCCTTTATGAATATGGACACCCTCCTTTCTTGGTGTTGTCCGGATTTTGGGCCGGAACGCATGATAAGGTGAAACCTGTTAGTGCTGGGGTGCTCTCAGGAGCCTTGAACCAGGTTTCTGTCACAGCACAGACATCGATGTTCTCCATATTGAGAAGGTCCTCGAGTCGTGCATCTTGAGATTGAGACTTCTGGCATTGAGCAGCATTACCCTTAGTTTTTCCTTTTGGTGTTCTAGGGTGGTAGGTTTAGAATTTGAGCCTTGCCTAAAAAGGCACTATGGGGTGGCAAGAGCCTTTGCCAATATCCGGAAGCCCAGGGTGACAGGTGCAAGCCGCCCTTCAGAAACAGCGTGGCTTGTCCAGCATGTCATCCCAGGCAGACAGACATTGATCCTTTGAATGACACCAGAATTTAAGCCAATTATTAAAGCTGATCATCTTATCACTGTATTGTGGCATCATTCTAGGTGAAGGATACTGCTCAAGGTCAGGGTCATACCTGCCTGGGCTACATAATCAGAGAGCTCCTCCCTCGTCCCTTTTTCAGTCCAAAGGAGGTACATCTCAGGTCGTTGACACCAGCGTGGACAATGACTGAGTCATACTTGTACCTGCTGTTGAGAGACCTGAGTGCTTGCGTTATGTGGCGGATTCTATCGCCCGACAGGCAGCTTACTGTGACCTTCTCCTTACTCAGCCTGGTGAGCGGGACGTCAGTGTGTCTGACTATGGAATCACCAATGACAAGTGTGTCTGGCATTTTGTTTGGCAGGGCTGTGACTGTTTGACACTCTGACTGTGTGGTCTATGTGTTGCATGTGTTGGGTCGTGAGGTGGTAGTTGTTTGGGTGTCTGCTTTGGTGACCTCTGCTGTTTTGGTAAATTTTTGATCAGAGCCTCCGAGTATGTCTTTGTGTGAGTATGTGTATGATTTGAAGTTGTGATGGTACCATGTGTGACTGGGTATGTATTGTGTGTGGTTACCTTCTCCTCCTGTCTGGTCTTGCCAGTCCTATGTTGAGAGAGCTCAGCCTCCAGTTTGGCCCGTATAGTTGCATCTCTCGCATGTATTTGTGTTTTGTGGGAGAAGGAGAGGATTGTCTGTGTACATGAGGCAATTGTAACATTGCCTCAATATTCCCAGGTTCACCAGTTGAGCTGGAGAGGACACTAGCAACTGATCCCTCGACATACTAGAAGTAGATAAAGAACTTTCAAAGGACTCCGGAGGAAGTGGGTTTTAGGCTGGTGGGGTACTATCTATAATAAGAGTGCTTTATCAAGGTGCAAGTACTGTAGGAGTAAGTGCTAGGCTTTACAGATAGAGAATAGTCTACTTGGGAATCAAGTAGAGATGAACTTTTCAGTTATAGGATATGCTGGTTAGATCAGCAGTACAACTGTTATATCATTGAAAGAGGTGTGTCAACAGGTAGGCTAGGTAAAATAAAGAAATTGAAGGTGTATGCTGTGGATAACACCAAAGTTTCTTGCTGAGTGTGCATGCAGGCGTGTGTGTGCCAGTAAACCCGAGTAAGAAAGTATGCGTGAGTGTTAGCATGTGTGCACGCGTGTAAGCAGGAGTAAACATATGTAAGGCTGTGAAAAACAGTTGTAAGCACGTTTGCGCCGGTGTGCATGCATTTTAACAAGAATAAGCAAGTTTTAGTACTTGTAAGTGTGTGTATGCCCGTGTGAGCTGGTGTGCGCGTGTTTGCACTAGTGTGCACGGTGCTGCCCCCTGAGGAAACAGAAAGGGAAAAGGAAGCACACCAAATAGTAGGAAGTTACCAGGGAGTACTAGCAGAGCTAGCAGGTGAAAACAATCAGAATCAGGCAATTACACAGGCAGTACACTAGCCCAGCCCAGCCCAGCACTTAAAACTCTGCAAGCAACAGTCCATTATGTTTCTCACAAGACACACTGCAACATTGCAGTAAGCTAATAGAAGTGAAAACTGAAAAAGCTTTACTGAGACAAAAAATGTTAGGGGCTGCCATTGCTGTTATAAGGCGACATATGCAACATGCTGAGGGTGGTGATAATGCAAATGCTGCTGGACAACCCACAGTGAGGAGACGGAGAAGAGTTTACAGGCCCTGGGTAACCTACCAGAGGCTACATGAGCTGGAGATAGTGGAGCGCTATAGAGTGGACAGAGACCTCTTGCAGCAAATTGTTGAGCTGTGCAGGCCAGGCCTCACACACAGAACCAACAGAGGGGAACCCATTCCAGTTGAAACCAAGGTATGTGCTGGCCTAAGAATATTAGCAACGGGTACCTTCCAGAGACCAACTGGTGATATGATGGGGATATCACAGGCATCAGCTTCCAGGGTACTGCAGCAGTTCCTGGATGCCATGTCAGCACATGTTGGTGATCATGTATATTTCCCCAATTCCCATAAGGAATTGGCCAGCAATATGCATCTCTTCCAGCAAATAGCAGAATACCCTGAGGTAGTGGGTGCAATAGACTGCACGCACATATGCACCAAAGCACCAGCCAGTGAGAAGGGTAGGGTCTACTTCAACTGCAAGGGCTTCCCCTCCATCAACTGCCAGGTCATGCGTGATGCCCAGGGCATAATACTGAATGTGTGTGCTGGCTGCCCTGGAAGCTACCATGATTCCCATATCTGGCATCTGATGCAGCTGTACCAGACATTTGCCAATGGGGACATCCCACATGGTCACCTAGTGGGGGATGCTGGCTATGCACTGGAGCCGTGGCTGATGACACCCATCAGAAATGCACACACACATGAACAGGAATGCCATAATGAGGCACACGCACAGACCCGAAATGTAATCGAGCGTGTGTTTGGGCTGCTCAATTCACGGTTCCGGTGCCTGGACACATCTGGTGGAGCCTTGCAGTACTCACCAACTACATGTACCCAAATTGTCATGGTATGTGCTATACTACATAATATGATCCTGTGAAAACAGCTGCAGCAGGACCAGCATAGGCCTGGGCCAAACAGCCCCCCACCATTGCCAAGGCCATCACAGGCAGAGCGTGACTCGGAGGAGGAACAACCTGAGCCTTCCCCAGTAGGCAGAAGGAGGTGTGCCCAGTATGCTTTGGTCTTGGCAAAGAGGCAACATATAGCACATACACTGGCTCAGTAGGAACCCTGGAAATGATACCTCTCTCTGACTCGCACATATAGTAAAAGGGATGCCTAAGTTGGCACCACCTGCTTCCAAACATGTATAGGGAGTGTAGTATGTGCATCCAACATAGCCAGCTCTGCAGCATCACCTGAGGCATGATTGCCATGTGTTAAGCAATATAAAGCAGTGCTAAACAGCATTTACCACCATGTAGTATATGTAAAGAAAATCGCACACACCAACTAGCACAACTGTGGTCAATGTTGAGTAATATTGGGAAACATCCAGCAATGTTTGTTAATACTGAGCAATGTTGGACAAGCTGGGTCTAAGTATATAAAGGTCTCTCCAAACACCATTATATTGGGTGACTTCAACTACCCAAACATTGACTGGGAGCATTACTCAAGCCCCAACACCCTACCCCAAAGGTTTCTAGAATTTATAAACTCAAATGCTATGGAACAAATAGTCTCCACCCTCACAAGAGGGGATAACATACTGGACCTTGTCATCACCAGCATGGGGACTCTATGCTCCATACCAGAGGTATTCCCCTCATTGGTAAGATCGGACCATAAATCAATTCCACTGGATATCCACATCCCGATCCCACCCACAGCCCAGAAAACCACAGTGAAAAATTTCTCAAAAGCTAATGTCACACTTCTCAAAACTGAGGTGGAATCCTTCAAGGCCCCCGGGCCAGTGGAAAGTACAGCTCAAACTGCAGAATCCTTTATAAACACATTCTATGGACACCTTCAGGAATGCATGGATCATGCTATCCCAAACAAAACCAAGACCCAATCATCCAAAGGCAAGCATCCTGCCTGGTGGACCCCAGCCATAAATAAGCTGTACAACAGAAGGAGGATGCTACTACATGATAGAGCAAAATCCCTAAAAGGGAATGCATCTCTGATCAGTACTAGCAAAAAACTACGATCCCTCATAAAATCATCCAAGGCCAGCTTTGGAGAAAAATTGCACAGGACACTAAAGATAATCACAAGGCCTTCTTCAGTTATGTTAGGAACTTGGGTGGCAACTCCCAGATATGCTCAGAGTTGGTCCAAAATGACAAAAAATACACTGAACCCACAGACATTGCCAACATCCTGGCAGACAGGTTCAGTGCAAACCCCCCCCCCCAAAGAGCAAATATCTATCCCAGCAGAGTGCTGCCTCCCTGACATCTCAGATGCTCAGATGAGAGCCACCCTCTCCAAAGCAAGAAAACACAGCAGCGATGGGACCAGATTGGTGTCCCGGGCTGCGTTCTACATGAACTCCAAGAAGAGCTAAACCCACACATAAAGCTGCTGTTCAATCTCAGCCTTACTACAGGATATGTACCCAAAAAATGGCGTACAGCAACAGTGGTCCCACTTCACAAAGGTGGTGCCTCTATGGACCCTGGAAACTATCGCCCCATAAGCCTGACTAGCCCGGTCTGCAAAGCTATGGAGAGGATCATCATGCAACTCATAAACAAAACATTGGGGACCTACAGACACTGGATCCTACCCAATTTGGCTTTGTTAAGGGCAGATCCTGCCTCTTAAACCTGGTCAATTTCTTTGAAACAATCACCAAGGCCACTGATGAGGGGAAGGTAGTCCACACAGCCTACCTGGACTTCGCAAAAGCCTTCGACACAATACTCCACTCGGGCATCATAGATAAGCTCTCCAGCTTAAATATAAACCCCTATGTCATAAGATGGGTTGCAAACTGGCTCATGGACAGAACCTACATAGTCAGAATTGCTTGAGCCATGTCAGACTCTAAACCAGTTACAAGTGGCGTCCCACAAGGCTCAGTCCTGGGACTTCTCGTGTTCGGCATATATTTTGTGAAGGTTCAGGCTAACACGGGAGGACTGTGGTTGACCAGGTTTGCAGATGACTGCAAACTGGGCGCCATAATTGACTCTCCAGCTGACACAAGCATTCTCCAAAAGGGTCTCATAGAGATGGACAACAGGTGCCAGAGCCATGGCCTAAAGCTAAACACTAAAAAGTGTATAGTCATACCCTTTGGCAAAAACAAAGTGCCCACAAATTATCACATAGGCGGGAATCCATTAAGTACGGAAGAAGAAATTAGGGACCTGGGGACCCAA
This sequence comes from Protopterus annectens, assembly GCF_019279795.1. Classification (NCBI taxonomy): domain Eukaryota; kingdom Metazoa; phylum Chordata; order Ceratodontiformes; family Protopteridae; genus Protopterus; species Protopterus annectens. Next base: position 1,683,676,449 of record NC_056733.1, read on the forward strand.
GTTCACAGTAATTTCCCCTTTGACAACCACATTGCCAAAGTGGTTAGAAAGACCGTCTATATAGCCCACCTTATCATGAAAGAATTCACATCTACATCGAGGGAGGTCATTGTGCCCCTTTATTCATCCCTCATCTGGCCCATAATTGAATACAATGCCCCATTTGGGATGTACCTTAGCTGACACCTGCAGCAACTAGAAAGACCCCAAAAGTACCTCACAAAGAGGATCATGGGACTCAAACAGATGCCATATGCTGCTCGGCTAAAGAAACTCCAGCTCTACTCAGTTGCATACCGACTACTTAGAGGCGATCTATGCCTGACGTATAAAGCCATGTCCAACCCAGAATTAATGAGCATGCTCCACCTCAGAAAATCCAAATCCCTTAGAGCTACACACTCGAGGGACTTGAATCTGAGCACAGAAATAAATTGGACATGCTGGAGGGACAGATTCCTAACCCAGAGGCTCCCTTTGCTCTGGAATAGAATCCCAGTCCATGTTAGGCAGAGCCCCTCACTGACTCTCTTCAAGAGGAATCTTGATGAGTGGATGGGAGATCGTGGGTTTACCACGGGGATTACTTCAGTGTCACTACTAGACAGAGGCACAGTAATCTAACCTTAAAAAGGGCACAGTAAAATCATTTCAGAGGGTGGCGAAAGCCAGACACACTCTGGCTAGGCTTGTAAATGCCTTAGGGCAGATAGCCTAGTATGAACCTATGAACCTAAGTAGGGCATAGCTGAACAAAAGCCAACATGCTCATATTTGCTCTACTGGCCCTTAAGCAGTCTGGTCTGCTCAGTATGAAAATATAAAGCAGTGATGGGCCTCAAACCCAGGATACTGTGCACTATAGTCATAGTACTGAACCACTAAGCCATGATAGTATTGCAGTGGTCAGTCTGTATGAAGAAATGTTGATAAGTCTATGCTAAGTATTCCATGGAAACCCTGTAGGCACAGCATAATCCCTGTCAAGTTATGACACAAAGGTGAGTCCCGCAGTAAGAACAGAACCTGACTTTCAACACACACAATAAAAATGTTAATATTGGACATGTACACATACATCAACAAATGTAGTGGACCTCAGACAGCAACATACTGCAAGGTCACACTGGGCATGCTCACACACATGAATAAATGAGACAAATGTCAGGCAACAGAACACTGACAGTCTGAACTGGGCATGCTCACACACTTAGGCCACGTCGGAGTACAGCAGTGGGCCACACATATCAGGCAGTTGCATGTGTTAACCCAGGAACCTCTCACTATCCAGCAATCTTCCCTGTGCACACAGTTATATGACAACAGACACATATATAATATAGTGGAACCCTGTCATAATCAAATATGTTCTGCAGATATCTAAGTTGTTCATAGAAAGTGGGAAAGCAAAGACGATAAAACCTGCAAACAGTATCAGCAATAAACATTGTGCATCCTGAACATTAGCATAGGTGCAGAGGTTGATACTAGTCTATCCACCCTAGGGCATGTACAAGCCTAGCCAGAGTGTGTTTGGCTTCCGCAACCCTGTCAAAGTAGAATACTGTGCCTGTGAATAGTAGGTCACACAAGATAGCCCATTTATGTTTAGTGTATTGTGCCTCTGTCTAGCAGGGACTGAGAAGACATCCCATGGGTAAACATACGATCACCCATCCACTTGCCAAGATGTCTCCTGTAGGTGGTCAGTGGGTGGCTCTGCCCATGCAAAACCGGGATTACAATCCGGAGTGAGTGGAGCCTCTAGGATAAGAATCCGTCCCTCCAGCATGTCCTATTAACATTTGTGCTGAGGTATATGTCCCTGGAGTGTGTAGCTTAAAGGGAGTCGGATATCCTGAGGTGGAGCATGTCCATTAAATCTGGGTCGGATATTTCTTTAAACTACAGGCACACAACACATTCGAGTAGGTGGTAAGCGACTGAGTAGAGCTAGATTTACTGTATCTGAACTGTGCAAGGAATCCGTGTGAGTCCCTACATCTGCTTGTTGAGGAACATTTGTGGTATTACAGTTGCTGCAAGTGTCGGGTAAGGTACATCCCAAATGTGGCACTGTAACCAAGCATGGTCGTGATGAGTATAGGGGCACAATGACCTCACTTGATCAACATGTGAAACCATATGGGATAAGGTGGGCTATATAGAAGTTTTGTCTAACCACTTTGGCAACGGGATTGTCAAAGGCGAGAGTACAAACAAGTCGTATCCACAAACCCCTAACAACTACTACCATATGTTATGTATTACTACCTATGTGGTAATGTGTGGGCATGTTGTTATTCCCAAAGGGGATGACTATGCAACTAATGACATTTAGCTGTAGGCCATGGCTCAGGCACCAGTCATCCTATCTCTGTGAGACCCCGTTTGAGTATGCTTGTGCCAGCTGGAGAGTTGATTATGGCACCCAGTTTGCAGTCATCTGCAAACATGGTCAGCCATATTCCTCCTGTGTTAGCCGTACATCACACAAATATATACTGAACAAGAGAGGTCCCAGGACTGAGCCTTGTGTGATGCCATGTGTAACTGGTGTATAGTCAGACATGGCACCTGCAATACTGAGCATGTGGGTGCTATCCCTGATCCAGGTAGCAATCCATCGTGTGAGATATGTGTCGATATCGACTCCGGTGAGCCTATGCATAATGGCCGAGTGGGGTATTGTGTCGAAGGGTTGTGCAAGGTCCAGGCAGACTGTGTGGACAACCGTCCCTACACCGATGGACCTGGTAACTGTTTAAAGAATACGAACAGGTCCAAGAGGCAAGATCTGCCTACAACAATGCTGAAATGTGTAGGACCCAGTGTCTGTAGGTTCCCGATGTCTATGTTCATGAGTCCCATTATAATATGCTCCATAGCTTTGCAGAACAGGCTAGTTAGCCTTATAGGCCGATATTGTCTGTGGTCCGTTGTGGCAGCAACTCTGTGGAGCGGGACCACCATCGCTGTACGCCATTCCGTGGGTACATATCCTACAGTAACTCTGATATTGAACAGTGATGTAATGTGAGGGTTACGTCTGTCATGAAGCCCGTGTAAGATGCAGGCTGGGACACCGTCTGGTCCCATTGATGCTGTGTTGTCTGCTGTGGGGAGGGCAACACTCACCTGTTTATTTGTGATGTCAGGGAGGTTACACTCTGTTGGGATGGACAGTAGCTCCTTAGAGGGGATTGGGGGGGAGACGTCTGCACTGAACCTGTTTGCCAGGATGTTGGCAATGTCTGTGGGTTCAGAGTATGTTTAGTCAGTATGCAGTAACTCACAACATATAAGTGAGTGTCCACCCAGTTACCTGAATTTACTAAAGAAGACCTTGTGAGTGTCCTACGTGTCTGGTGCAATTGTCCATTAGAAGCGGGCCTGACATAAATACATGAGTGGTTGTAGCTGTCTGATAGTACAGATCACAGATGCCTTCCCTATCTGGGATTGTGCTCTATCATGTAGTAGCGTCCTCCTTTCATTGTATAGCTTATTAATTGCCGGGGTTTACCAGACAGGTCCTCTGCCATTGGAGGAGTGAGTCCAGTTGTTATTTGGGATAGCACGACCCATGCAGTCCACTAGGTGTCCATAGAATGTGTATGTAAAGGATTCATCAGTCAGAGCCATATTTACCATTGTCCCAGGGTCTCTGAAGGATACCACCTTGGTTTGGAGAAGTGTGATGTTTGCTTTTGAGAAGTGCACCAAGATTAACCAGGATGGGTGTGGGGACGGGATATGGATGTCCAGTGAGATAAATGTATGTTCTGACCTTACCAATGAGGGGTATATCTCAGGTGTGGAACATAGAGTCCCCATGTTGGTGATGACCATGTCCAATATGTTGTCCCCTCTTGTGGGTATGGTGACCGGTTGTGCCATAGCATATGAGTTTACAAATAGTAGCAACTGTTGGGCAAGGGTGTTGGGGCCTGAGTACTATCCCCAGTCAATGTGTGGGTATTTGAAGTCACCCAATATAATGTTGTTTGGGGAGACCTTCATATTGTCCAGTGTTCCCAGGAAAGCCGAGTGTGGTTTATTAGTTTGGGAGGGTGGTCTGTAGCAGGCAACAAACCATAAGGCAGATTTGCACAATGTTAGGTGCATATGTGTGTTCTGTGATGCTTTGTGTAGTGCTACCAACCCGGACGTATGTGTATCTATGATGTATATGGATACTCCCCCTATTTGTGTTGGCCATTCTGAGTTTTGTGGTCAGAAAGCATGGTATGAAATGGTAGTGCTGGTGTGCATTTGGGAGCCTGAACCAGGTGTCTGTTAGTGCACAGATATCGCTGTTGTCCATACTGAGGAGATACCTGAGTGGTCGCAATTTCAGGGTAACACATCTGGTGTTGAGCAGCATTACCCTCAGTGTCATGTACTCTGTAATGTCTATGGAGGTGGGTTTGTTGTTTGAGCCCCACTTAAAAAAGGCAGTATGGTGGTAGCAAGTGCCTTAGCCAGTATTCGAAAGTCCAAGGGTGACAGGTGCAAGCTGTACATAGGGAAGCTACGTGGCATGTCGAGCATGTCACCCCAGGCTGATAGACACTGTATCACCTGTGAATAACACCAATATGTTAGCCAACTGTTAAACGTGATCAGTTGTTTGGTATACTGTGACATCATACTTGGTGAGTGTAAGATGCTAGACAAGGTCAGGGTCATACTGGCCTAGGCTACATGATCAAAGAGTTCCTCTATGTATCATGTCATGTGGTCCAGGAAGGAATGTCTGAGGGTGTATGACGGAGCCAGTCCTGTACTTGCTTTGGAGTGACCTGAGTGCATGTGTTATGTTGTGGATCCTGCCACCCGAGAGACAGCTCAAAGTGACTATTCCCTTGTTTGGCCTGGTGAGTGGGACGTCAGTGTGTCTGACAATAAGTGTCACCTATTACAAGTTTATTAGGTGTGTTGTTTAGCCTGAAGGGCAGTGACTGTGTGGTACACTGACATTGTGAACTATGTGATATGTGGGTATTGTAGTGGGGTAGCACTTGTTTGTGTATCTGCTTTGGAGGTCTCTGCTGCTTAGGCAGAGTTTATGTAGAGCCTCCGAGTATGTTTATGTGTGATAATGTGGTTTGATTGCTGTCGCTATAGGTTTATGTGAGACTGATATGTGGTGTGTGTGGTTACCTTCACCATCTGATAGACTATGCCAGTCATGGGTTGAGAGAGCTCAGCCTCCTATATGTCAATATTGTTGCATCTATCACATATATCTGAATTTGTTGGGAGGAGTAGAGGGTTGTCTGTGTACATGAGGCAGATGTGACATTGTGTCAAAACCACAATATTCACTAGCTGGACTGGAGAGTACACACGAAACTGACCCCTGGACAAGCCAGGATATTATGATGACATACTCCGTAGCCTGATCGCAAAGGATCAGTAGGGTGTTAAGTATGTAAAAGAGTATAACAGGGATTAGTGCTCAGGTTTGTTGGTGTTTTGTAGAGTAGCTGAGAAGGATTCCAGACTGAATCATGACACCTCCTTCAGCTATGTCATAAATAGCAATGTACACTCATATATATCCTGAGTCAGGGCCAACTGTACCTGACTGACAAAGCCGACATCCTGTCAGACAGGCCCATATAGACATACCCACCTCCCACTGACAATAGTCTCAGTCATCATACCAGGAGATATCACATGTAGAATGGCTGAACAGCTCCCCCAAAGCCAAAAGCATGCCAGCAATTGGATTACATTGTTTCCCAATATGTGTCATGCATGAACTACAGAACAAACAGACCTTGCACCTGAACAGTCTGTTGAGCCTCACCCTCTCCACAGGATCTCAAACCGTTGAATGTGTTACAGCAACATATGGCACTCCCCACAAGTGTTGGTGCACAACACACCATGGGAAGTATAATCCAGAAAGCCTATGAAGTCTGATCTGCAAGGCCATGGAGTCCATCATGGTTGAAGTCATAAACAGAGCTATTGGAAGCTGACAAACACACAACCCTACCAACTGTGGTATGTTTATGTGCAGATCATGGTTCCCAAACATGCTAGACTGTTTGCAAGGTAGACACCCAGGACATACATCACTGAACAGAGCTACACATGTCCCACATAGACTTTGAATAGTCCTTTATCAACACCCCTGACACACGTCGTATCCACAAAACCAACAATATGTACATAAATATATGTTGACATATGAAGGAATGTCAATGTGTCCACAGATAGATCACACAAGGTAAGAAGTATGGGGTCCTGTTCAACCTGTTGACACCTGCCGACCCACATGGCTCATTCCTGGGATTGCATAAAACAAAGTGTACACACATAACCATGTCCAGTCTGATGATGTCAGCATCCTACAAATATAGCAGGAGAATAGAAACCACACAGTAAAGCATATAGCGCACTGTGCTAATACATAGGTTTTTAGTATCATAACATAGTTAGGTAGGGGATTGAATCTTGCAAACACTGACAGTGTGTGTGTGGGGGGGTGTGTATATCTGTGATTTCCTTTGAAAGGAGTTCCCTTTTTGGAGACTGGGAAAACACATTAAAAGAGGTACTTTCCTCTTTGGAAAGTCTGATGATGTCAGCATCCTACAAATATAGCAGGAGAAAAAAAAACCACCCAGCAAAGCATATAGCGCATCGTGTTAATGCATATGTCTTTAGTATCATAACTTAACTAGACAGGGGTTTGATTCCTGCAAACAGTGATTGTGTGATTTTCTGTGAGAGGAGTGCCCTTTTTGGAGACTGGGAAAACGCATTAAAAGAGGTACATTCCTCTTTGGAAAGCCTGATGATGTCAGCATCCTACAAATATAGCAATAGAAGAAAAACCACCCAGCAAAGCATATAGTTCACTGTGTTAATGCATATGTCTCTAGTATCATAACATAATCAGGTAGAGGTTTGAATCCTGCTGGCTGTGTGTAATTTCCTTTGAGAGGAGTTCCCTTTTTGGAGAGTGGGAAAACAAATTAAGAGATGTACATTCCGCTTTGGAAAGTCTGATGATGTCAGCATCCTACAAATATAGCAGGAGAAGAGAAGCTAGCACCCAAGGCATATAGCGCACCTTGTTAATGCATGTTTCTTTAGTATCATAACATAGTTAGGTAGGGGTTTGAATCCTGCAATTGCTGAGTGTGTGTGCGTGCGTGACACAGTTGGTCAATGGAGTGTGCATTTTGCTTTTACTATGGTATGACATATCATGATTAAAACAGTATGTGCATTGCACACATCAGGTATCTGCATGGCAAATAAATATGTGTACATGTGACCTCAATCAGTACATAGGTGAGAAGCCTGCATACTACATGAATACATTTGTTTCCTTTGACAGATTGTGCCACTGCTTCTCAGATCGTAGGTCACATATGTATGTGACAAGCCCGGCTACTGTAGTGATCTGTATCCAAGGTCATCTGTGCCACACACACCCATGACAGTTACTATAGAGTACTGTGAGTGAGGGTACATGCCTGGGGTATATGTCAGACATGTTCATACACAACAAAGACTGGCAATAATGGACGGTCATTATAGGTGTACAACAGCCCTGTGGATATGCATTCAGGCCCCTAATGTCTTATGTGACACAGAGAGGGACTCTACAATACCTATGGATATGTGGATACCAAGGGACAGATGACATAACACGTGGCTGTGTGTTACCCACAATACATGTTGAGGGCTACCACCTATGTGGTACTGTCGGGATAGTATGTATAGTAAATGTGGATGACTATGCCATGGTTAGCTTACTGCTATACAGCATGTATTGGACAACAGGTATCTGTCTGTATGATACCCTTGTGTGGGATATGCGTCCCATCCAGGGAATGCATTGTAGGCCAATGCATGCATTTCCAGATGTGGATGGACATATCCCTAGTGTGTTTGCATGTACCTAAGAGGGCTATATGCCGAACAGGTGTGGTCCCAGGAATGGGTGGAGGTCAATACCACTGGTTACTGTTATAGTATAGTACCGGAAGGATCCAACTGTTACTGAGTTCCCTACAACTGTGTGTCATTTGTCAGGACATCATCTAAGGATTGGTTATAGTCATGCTGTTGAGGTTGTGTATACTACCATACTGCAAATCATTGACAGGTATTAACAGTATCACCCACAGCATACTGTCAATCCATGTCATATACACATGTGTACCCATGTTAGTACATATCTGTAGTAGAATGCATACTGGCCATCGAAAGATACTATGAGATGTTAACAATGTGTACAACAGGGTATGTCACACGTCCCATGTGTCCACTATGCATGTACATGCAGACAGTGTGCACCCACCATGTTCATAGATGTACACCTGCTAATCTGTAATGCACACATCACACAAGTACTGTTCACCCACTAACACATGCTGGCAACACTGTACACTTCAGCCAAGTGGCACATGAGTGGACAATACATACTCAGACCTAACACTGGTGTAAACAATGCTACATTGACAATCAGAGCTGTGATGCATAATGCCTGCTCAGGTATACCTACAGGGATATCATTACACTTTCCTGTTGACAATGAGCTAATACTGCTACACTTCTATAATGTCACCCTGTGCATCAGAACCATGTTAGCCTGTTCCTGCATCAATGTTACAGATGACAGGAGTTGGCACAGGTGTTATCATATGCACAGGGTGGGTTGTTGGTTTGCCAGAGCCCAACATTGACCCATCCAATCGACGTGTGTGCGTGTGTGTGTGGGTGTGTGTGTGTGTGAGGGACAACAGTACAATGTTGATGTAATGTGTGCGTGTATGTGTGAGCCCTAGTTGTTTGGTTAATGTGTGTGCGTCTGCATGCACACAGCTCCACCATGTGGCTGCCATATACGGGAGGTTGTGGGACAGCCACAGACTGTACCTGCTAGGCTGTACAGATCACTGTCTCTGGGCATGGACACGGTACCTGTGCCTGGCAGGGGTGCTTCGGGCAGTATCGGGTACTGGCTCATGGAAGACACATTGTGGAGGGCATCTATTGTCTCCCCCCAATGTCTATCAATGACCTCGGTGTAATTCCGGATGGCAACGGCAAGGTCACGGATGCTGTCATTGATATCAGTGTAATGGGCCCTCTGCGCCCTTAGTCCCTGTCTGGTGTACTGTTCCAAACATGCCTGTGCCTGCATTACAGCCCGGAACATACTGGAGGTTGTAATACCTCTGAGGGCATGTCTGCCAGGGGCAATACAACCAGTGGTGCTCCCTCAAAAACCCCTGGTCATCCGCCTATGTGGTACCATTCCAGGAATCTGGCTATGGCTGCTGTGAGGGGATGCAAGTGCCATAGGTACCACACTCTCCTGGTCAATGCCAACTGTATGCTGTTCCTCGGCTAAGGCCATTGCTGATGATGGATGTATCAGCAGTATGAGTGTGCGCATAGATGGGGTTGAACGCTGTGTGCTGTCAATTGGTGGACCAACAACAGACCCTGTCAAACCTTCCTGTGCCAGAATACATGTCTGATCATCTCCACTATTAGTGGCAGTGACTTCAGGTTCCCTGCTGCTTTCAGCCACCCCAAACTCAGCACCTGTGAGAGGAAGACAGGAAACACACTTTACAATCTGTACATGATGTTAGCACACATGAACACATACACACATGCACACATGCAAACATGAACACATGAACACATACACACATGCACACAAATACACTCCTCACTACAGCACATACATACACTCACAAACACAACACACACACACACACACACACACACACACACACACACACACACACACACACACACACACACACACACACACACACCAGCAATCCAACACCTACTCAATAGTGGGTGAAGGTGGGTGACAGTATCACAAGGTAAACAGTCACCTCACACGTGTCAGCATGCAGAATATGTGTTACTAAAGACCATGCAGTGCAAGTGTAGACAGCCCTATTTAATGACATTATACATGGCTTTGATGCATGTGTGTAGTTGTTCAGTGATTGGCTACACCCTGGAACACAATGTGTACATGGACACAACATTGCTGTGCATGTATTATCAGCTCTGCAATGCCTTGTGCACCATCACTCACAGGTATACATACCATGGCTGCATGTGTTATCTGTGTGACGTATAGATTGCCATGTGTGATTACAGTGTCTCTGTACATAGCAGATAATAGAGGGCACAGGTGTAGCACATGCATGCTATGTACACACACGGGATGAGTGGTGCATGTAGACGTGATAGAATTCCAATGCTCAACATGGCACGTGTACAGTGGTTATGGTGAGTGTGGGACATATTGCAGATATATCGGTGCCAGCCATGACATGGCATGCTACACAACTGCAATATTAGACACCACACATACCCAATGTGTGTCATGTGACCTATACACCCAATAGCATTCCAGGACATGACACTTTGTACAGATTGCGACTGCTGTGCATATTGTGTATACTGGCATATGTAAGCACACACACAACATGCTATGCATATTGTGTATAGGTGCATGTGTTTGCACACACACAACATTGAGGTGCAAAGCAATGACTGTTATGTGTAGTACTATGGTCACTGTAACTGGATGGGGTGTAGTACCATGTGCCATCATCATCATGCATCTTGTGGTCACTTATGGCTACTAATGTGTGACAGACCACCACCTAGCATGCTGTACCTAAACTGTAGTGCCGTGGCTACGTTGACAATTACACAGCCGCTTTGTACATGGGTGTGTGAGGTGCCCAACAGGGAGCTTTGCCTAACACGACTGTGTTATGTGTTGAAGAGTGTTGCACAGCCCCATGATAGGCCTCTACCCCTGAGGTACATCATGTGTGTGTGGATGACATGTGGTATACTGAAGTGTGACCTTACAGCGGGTGTGTGGTAACGCCATATGTAGCATGTTTTTGTGTACTGTGTATTATAAACATGTTATGTTGTGTACAGCTGTAGCAACTATGCCTATCCAATGTGCAGTACGGTGTTGCCACATCTGTGTCTGATGCTCTGTGTATTGCATGTCATTGAGGCAGCTACTGACATTACTGAGCTGTGCAATGTCTTACAGCAAACATGCATGGCATGCATTATGCATAGGTGTGTAACGTGTACATGGCATACACCTCACCTATGACATGCACATTTCATTACCAACATTGCAGTTATACCACACTCACCAGCATGGATCGTCTGCCCTGCTGTCACACCAGAGGAACCTACGAGAATATGAGAGAATTCGTCTGGCCACAACTGTGGCATTTCTACAGTGGGTATGCTAAACTACAATAGAACAACAGTCAACAGTCACAGGTGTAGAGATAATATTCCAAACATCAGTATTGCACAGCACTAGGCAGCACAACTGCTAAACACACAGTACACATCTCACGTAGACATAATCTAACAATACAGTTAACTGGAGTCTACATATAGGGCATGTTACCTGCTCGCTCCATCCGAACATGCTGGGTGGCTCTGGCCTCCATGACAATACATGTCACAGGTTGTTGCTGCTGTTGTCCAGGAGCCACCATGCTTAGGAGCAGCTCCTCCACTCTGGTGAGAGGGGGATGAATGGCCACCCCACCACCTGTGGCAAGCTGTTGTCTTTGGATATCAGATGCACGCTGCCGGACATGTCTAATTAAATCACTGCAGTGATGGCATACCTGCTCATATGTCCGGTTATGCATGCCTATGTCATTTACCCGATGAACAAGATCCTGCCACAGTGTAGTCTGGTGCTGGCTGCTTTGGGAAAACAGCATTGTGTACTGCTGCACCAAGCTTTGCACAATCTCATCTTCCTCCGCTGCTGTGTACGACGGGTTGCATTGTTGGGCCATCTGGCTGAAAAAGATATGAACAATATGTGTGAGCGAGTCCTGTGGCACACTTTAAAACTTTAACCAAAGATATCACTTTACTGACATATATACCATCCATTTGTCTGTCAGAGGTTACACACATTCAATACCACTTATTGGTTCTCAGGCCACAACTGACTAACAGTGCCTGGCACACTCTATATATCACACCACTATACAACAGTACCCGGCACACTGTTTGTGACACAATGCACAACCTCAACACAGGGGTATATATCACACCAATGCACGAACAGAGATGTCATCCATTGCAATGAATGTAAAGTACAGTTACAGTAGTACCAGTCAACCACCCTAGTCATTGATGCCATAGCCCTGCCTAACATATGTGTACAGTTGTTACTATAGGTGGCATACTGCTGTAACAGAGTATATATGTTGCTGGATGCACACGTATATCCTGTAACACATATATAATTGCAGCCATGGTGCAGGCATAATTACACACACATCAAACATACAACGCACCACTGTATGCCAACACAGATGAGCATTACCTGTGTACCATACAGTACTGTGTGCCACTACTTACAAACTCTTATGACTGAGTTTTGTCCTCTGTGCAGACTACAGGAAACATGCAAGAAAGTGTTTCCAAGCAATGTGAACCCACACCATGCTGTGCTGTTTAGGCCTACAGCTTTCAGGTAGTACTACAGTTCATATGGGAGTTGGATTCACCAGCAGTACCATTCACTAAGCATACATGTATTGCTTTAGCCTACAATGAGACACCAGGGTCGTCAACAAGGCACTACGTCACATCGTATGCCATACTACTATGTCTGCCTAACAGTGCAATACACATCTTTTGCTGGCGTCACAGCTAGGATAGACACTACCATGTCAGATACAACTTCATACTAACCTATCACACCTTTACAGACCTTGCACACATTCAGCGTTACACTTATTCAACCTCACATAGCAGGTATTGCATTGAGTACATGTGTGAGTGCATAGTGTCATAGGTAAGTAATATGCTATTGGCCCTAGGGACTACAGCAGCCTAGCCATATGCTACCCTGGCCTTTGACACACATGTACTTTGATTTCACTTGCCTCTGCCAACCAGAACCACAGAGGGGGTTCCTGGAGTGTATTACCAATCTCCAAAACAATCATCAGGGGTATTTATGACAACTGCTAATGAGGAACCTTGTTTGCTATTGCTAGGTGGTCTATTCCAGTGTATGGCATATCTCTGAGATAGGAACCTATCCCTCCAGCATGTGTTGTTTAGTGAGCTGACGAGGTTTAGGGCCCTAGAGTGTGTATCCCAGAGGGATTGTGATATATTGCCATGGTGGTTGTCACCCAGCTATGGGTGTGACATACCTCTGTATGTCCGGCAGAGGTCACCTCTGTGTGGTCGGTATGCAATACAGTCTAGATGTGGTTTTGTGAGTCAGTCTGCATAGGGCATCTGTTTGCGGCCAGTATTACCCTTTGTGAGGTATGTCTGTGGCCTTTACACCTGCTGTAGTTGTCATGTGAGGTACATACCACACAGGGCATTGTGATGAGTAGAGGGGAACACTGACTTATATTTCCCTAGATGACACACCTGTTGTCATGACACATACCACACAGACAGATTACAGGTCTACTGTGGCACTGTCTTTATCAAAGAGGTGTCTACTGTCCACCTGTGTCTCATGTTCCCTTTTCACACCTTTGGTGTTGGGTAGATCTCTACCTATGTGGTAGTTAATGGGTACAGTGTTTTGGAAAGGAGGAATGGCACTGCAGTATCAACACTTGTCTACAGTCCATGCCTTGGTCACCACACACCTGTTGCAGTACATATGGCCCCATGTCTCTCTCTCTCTCTATATGTGCATGTATGTATATATGTATATATATATATATATATATATATATATATATACATATCTATCTATACACATACATGTACACATCCATTGCTGTACACATAGATGTATATATAGGCACATGTGCAGTCCACCTTTCATGGTGGGGATATCAGTTATGTGACAGTTGTGGGATGTACAGTTATGTGATTATATTGCACAGTGTTGTGCAGAATGCATGTGGGTGTCCTCAGCCCATGTAGCTTTAGCAGGCCTCACTGGCTGTAACACAGCAGATCTGACAAATCAGTCCCACAGCGTTTAACCAGCACATGACATATATCAGCACTGCATGCTGTTTTCTATGCCACACACTACGACCTACATAGATATATGCACATAACAACCTTCAACGACAGATATCTGTCCACCTTTCACTAACATTTGCAGTATGTCCCTTGCCCTGTGCACATATGCAGATACAGATAGATACGTACTGCTGCCACACATGGATGATTTGCTGTGTGTAGAGTACTCTTCAGGAACATCTACTACATGCCAACACATACATATGAGTTACATACCTTACCTTTGTATTTCCTGCTCCATCTGTTACAGTTTTGTAGGTTTTTTTTGGTTGTTTGTTTTGGGTTTTATCCCTCTGTTTCTGTCTCTGTTTCTCTCTCTGTTGTCTGTGCCTCTGTCTGTGTCTCTCTCTCACTCTCTATCTCCCTGTACCTGCAATGATATTATTGCATGTTTGGACAGCAGGTACAGCCTGCTTTTCTAGGTATCTGCACTTGTGCATGTGACAGCCTCTGCACCAATTGCTGTCCACCATTCAGTAATTGCATGCAGCCTGCTGTGTGCTGATTGCATTACTCACTGTGATTGCAGCCCACTGCTATAAAATGCTAGGTTAGGTAGGCGTAGCCCTTTCAGATTTCCAAGGTGGGGCCCCTGCTTGTTTGCTCTGGACACCGGTGTGTCAGTCAGAAGGTTGGTATATGTCTCTTATCTGAAGCTAGGGTTGTAGCCAGTGACATGCATGTTGTACTCAAACCTGAATGCTGCTGCTTTCAGTGCACACTTCTCAGTGTAGACATGTACTCACCCCTCCAAATGCTAACACAGGATACATGGGAGTCTGTAATTTCTGTCTGAATTAGACATTTAACTGCCATACAAATGTGGTTAGTACACTGTATTCCTGTGGCACATGCAGTGTTTGTGAACTGCTATACTGTAATTATTACGTTACTCACCTCTGAACAGTTTGTGGTTTGTTTGTGTTGACATTAGCACAGGCTGCTCAACACAACTGGACATATTTCAGTACTGAGTATGCCTACCTACACCCTGGTTTTTGCCTGACTACACAGGTGTGTTGTACCTTTGGGTAGGGGTGCGGAATTGCAAAGAGCATTTTGTATTATCATGTGAGGTTTATCTTGCTGAACATACAGGATTGCTGTGTACATGGTAGTCTATCAAGGCAAGTAGTCTGTCTGCGTAGCTCCCACCTGTGGACATATCCAGATGGTAGCTAGAGGTTAGCCTATTATACTTTGTCTGTGCACCACACCAGCCTTTTCAGCACTGGCACATTGGCATTGTCACAGTTGGTTGCTAGCAGTACACGGCTGCATCCTGTGGTATTTCTGTGTTGTACTCCTACATAAGGGCATGCTTGTGGAACTTCTTCCAAAGCTATTTGCAGAGTGTGTAACAGCAGTAATGCTGATATGCCTGTGTGTTTCTGCCTCTGCCAGGCCTCAGATACTCTCAGGTATATATTTGAACGGCCTCAGTGAAAGGTACATATACATTAGATACGCCTGCAATATATTACAGACATATTGCAGTTGAGACTTTCTTGGGAATCAGAGCATATGTATACCTACACCTTTTCTGACGTGCAGGCAGTGTCTACACTCACCTATTGACATTATTCATTACATGTGATTCCACACTTGTCTGCCTAAAGTTAGCACTTTCCAGAGTGCTTCAGTGGGGCACAGCTAACATTTGTTTACAAATCAGGGACATCCCTGTAAAGCAGTCACAGTTGGGGAATCTTGCCTCTGCCCTATTCAACTTTGCCAGTGTTTATCCTGGTCTGATACTGTGTGGTGTTTGTAAGGTGCTACTGTAACATTATTTCCTGCTAGGATGACTGGTTCTCTTTTCACAGTCATGTCATGCAGTTCCACAGCAACTGCTGGTAAAGACCCACAGAACAGGCTTTGTGTTATGCCATTCCTAATTTCCATTTACATTCCCTCATTGTAATGCATGATATATTTATTTCAGCACCAAGTAATTTGTATATCTGCTATGGCTTTGAGGTAGTTCATGCAGTCTTTTGTGTCAGTGGTCTGGAGTTCGAGACTGGCAGAGGTTTTTTCTTTTGCTGCTGAGCAGAACAAAGGCCCTGACATAGTGTGACTAAGGCACTTTTAAGCAGTTGTAAGTGGGTTTGCACGATGCTTAGCTAAGAGCACACATGCGCACACTCGCTTAAACCCGCTTACTACCGCTTAAAAGTGCTTACTCCCGCTAACCCCCGCGCTAATTTCTTTTAAAGAAAAGAAAATGGGGAGATAGGAACGTGGTGAAAAAGCGGGCACAAAGAGGGACAGACAGTAGGTAAACAAGCTCGGGATGTGCAGGACGGGTGTAGGGAAGGTCCAAAGCTGCTCATTTCTTTACCAGCAACAGCTGTGCATATGCAATAAATTTGAAGTGAAATTTGAAACCTTCCACCCCTGGGAGAGGGGTGAGGACAACAAAGTATGATGTGCTGCCAATTATAATTATCAGTTTACATGTCCAGTGGACATGTGTGCGAAATGGGCAGCTATGTATGGGGTGTAATTTTTTTGTGGGTACAGATTGCCCTTTTTTTTAATTTTTTTTTTTCAGGTGAGAGTGGAAAGTGAGGTAGAGGATGTAGGTATGTTCTGGGAGGTAGGTTGGGGAGGTAAACAGACAAGGTAGACAAGACGCATACAGGGGCAGTGTATGACACATGGGGTGGGTGAACACAATTGACAGGGATGGATGTTTGGAAATCGCAAGCCCGTGAGCCCACAGATGGTAACAGTGGAACTGAGATCCCCACCCATGGGCAGTCACCACTGCACCTTCACAGCCCTGAGGGTGGCTGTGCTGTGGGCTGCGTAGGACGGGCAGGCTCACCCACGAGATGCGCCACTCTCGTCTCGAGCTGGCATAGGGGTCAGCGACTGAACGCTGGATCTCTCTACGCACCACAGCCCGGACCCTTCGAAGGGTGACAGGGGGCACTTCTCTGCCCTTGCTTGCACGGGGGGATGAGCCCCATACCCTGCAGTGCTTCCACCCGAAGGTGACACAGGACCAATGGAGGAGGGGAGCCTGGGCTGGGCACCAGACCTGCTGGTGCCAGGTGCACTCGCCCGCTGAGAAGGGACTGGTGGGTCTGCTGGGACTGGCCTTCCCATACGTTCTGTGATTAGGTGTGTTTAATTACAACATAAACAACAGCATTCCAGATTAGTTGTAACAGCATACAGGAATATTCCCATTAACCCAACACACCAAGGTTTCAACTGTTGAACAGCAAGCATAACACATGCATATATTGAACGACAGTGGATATTCCAACAGCATGCAGGGATGTTTGGTAGCAACAGGCCACCATGATTGTGGTGTTTGAACTGGGCACATGCATGAACGCGAATGCAAATATTTATAGAACAATAGGACATATGTCCCAACAAATATTTAAGATTACACATACTCACTGAGGTGTGGAATTGCATGGTTTATGCACATACAGTAGGGTGTAGAAAAAAACCTCAGTTAACATATTATAATTACTTTTAGTTTACACTACATTCCTGGTGACTGCAAGTGTATATCCCCTACATGTTTTATTACACTTGCCACTATGCATTAGGTTGTGTAATGGGTTTGGCTAGTTCAATATATGCCTGACCTACATCTGACATACTAACTGTCCAAGATGCAGATGTTACTGCTACATATTCCTTGATTGCATTTATATTTCTTTATCTACATATCTGGATGTTTTCACATGACATTTCCACTTCTATTTGTACAGAACCCTGCATTTCTTGACACACACTCACATTTCTGGGGAACAAATTAACATGCTACTTGTGTGTCATATTTACTTATGCATGCCAGCCAGTAACTAACTGTTGAGGACTGTATATATGCTTCACAGCTACTAGCATTTCCATCACCCACTTTATATGGGACTGTACAACTCTGGGTTGCCAGCACTTTTTAAAACAGTACTATTTGTACAATGCAAGGGTACAGCAACATTTCAAACTAAGTGACACAGACACACTCTGGGTTTTAGACTTTTATTAATGACATTACACACTTTTCCACAGGCTCACTCTTTTATTTGTTATAACGGTGCATATGAAAGACATATTCAAGACATATTATAGCTTTATTAATAGGTTAGAACACTCTTTTTCAGGCTCACTCACTTATTTTATATGACAGTACCTGCAGAGATATTATTCTGGACATATGTTACATTTCTTAATGGGTTACTACACTCTTTTTCTGGCTCTCTGACATTTTTATCTGACAGTACATGCAGAGGACTTATTCAGGTCATTTTATGGCTGTATTATTGGACTACAACACTTTATTTCATGCTCTCTCCCCTATTTTATATAACAATACATGCAGAATAATCACTAACCTGCCTGGTGGGGCAGCCTTAGCAGCCTGTCTGCATAGGCTTGCTGATTCACAGCACTGTCACCTGCAGCTGTAAAGTAAATAAAGGGCTATTGAGACATACCTATCCATTATACAGAATCAGTTATCAATTCCTACATACTGCATTCCATGGCTACCTACTCAGTTGTGGGGCATCCTGCATCCCACGGGCCTCCTGTATCCATTGGTTCAGGTGGTCCTGCTTCTGTCTCTTCAGGTTTGCATGGTGGTGATGGACCTGCTCACCAGTCCAAGGAACACCTGTGACACTGGTGAGGTCATGAGCTAACTGGTTCCAAGCCTCTGCCTTGTACTCCGTCCCTTGGAACTGGCCCTGCAGGAGTCTTGACTCATGATGGTGGACAAGGAGCCAAACCATGTATTTCGACTCCTCGATGCCCCAACGTTGTGCTCAGAAGCATGTACCCTCTCCAGCCCCAGCCATTCTAACTGCAGATGTGAACTACAATCAGTTATGGTGAGTATTCCCACCTATTGGGCTTAAATATGCCGCATTTCCCACACTTTTTTGTGATTGGCCATTTTTGAAAATTCTCGGCTGACTGCAGACCTGCTTAGTAATGGTTAATCTACCATTACTAAGTATATGTATGTTAACAGTGGCTGTTTCTCCTACGTTGTCATGGCTTAGTGGCTCTGTACTTTGAGTATGATGTACAGAGTCCTGGGTTTGAACCTTGTCATTCATTTTATTTTCATACTGTCCAGACGGGCTAGGGGGTGTGGCTGCATTTAAGCAACTTTGCTCTACCTTGCTCCATGGTGCCCTGGTTGGCGCGGCGCGCACGTCCGTGCAAACACATTGCACTGGTTAAAGGGCTATTAAACTATGGGCACCTCTATTGCGCTGGGTAAAGCGCTCTTAAACTTTGGGCAACTCTATTGCACTGGGTAAAGCGCTATTAAACTATGGGCAACTCTGTTGTGCTGGGTAAATTGCTCTTAAACTTTGGGCAACTGTATTGCGCTGGGTAAAGCACTATTAAACTATAGGCAACTCTATTGCGCTGGGTAAAGCGCTGCTTAACTGCAAGCAATTATATATTAGGATCCTTTAAAAATATATATTTTGTTCACTGATACATTGGCCATTTCACTGCTTTTTACTGATATTTTAATCATATTTGTCAGGTATTATTCCATGTACTAATTTAAAACATAAATAAGAAGGGGAGTGGTGGGACTTGAACCGTGAATGCCTCTTTTTTGTGCGAATGCTCTACTATTATACTATTGCTATTTGGTGTGATTTGCATTAACATTCTTTCTTATGCTCTTTCATGTCAGAATTGCTAACTACAGCTAAGCAATGGGCACACCCGTGCACACACACGCAAATACGGGCAGCTATTTTGGGAATTTAAAAAAAATAAAATAATTCTTTTACTTTTTATAACTGTGATGGGGGTTTACAATGTCAGGGAGTGTGGTGTTGGGTGCAAGGACATTTGAGCAGACTCGCTCTTGTGTACTTTCATTTTACTTTTCCAAACCTTGCAGGGGCGTGGACATTTAGACTGCTCGGCAGTCGGACACGCCCTCTGCTTTCTTACATGGTCCGTGTATGAATTATGGTTGGGTCAGAGTGCCCTCATGCATATTCATGGCACGCTGACATCATACCATTCAACTGCAGCCTCCGAGTAAGACTTATTAAGTCTTACACAGAGGATTTGTGAATCCGGGGGTATCTAAAATACAATGGAGTGCAGATATGTTTTTTATAAGTGTTGATGTTCTTAGTTTGTATACTAACATACAGTGTCAGTTTGGATTAGAAGCAGTAAAATATTTTTGGGTGATAGTCCAGTAATGTATTATATTATTGAAATATTGGAATTTTGTCTGAATAACAATTTTTTTATGTTTAATGAACAAATATACAGACAAATCAAGGCCACTGCCATGGGGGCATCATTTGCCCCCACGTATGCCAACCTGATGATGGGTTTGTATGAGTTAGAATGGTTATACCATAGAGATTTTTTTTAAATTATGTAGTTAGTTATTTTCGTTTTATAGATGATCTTGTTTTTATTTGTAAAGGTGGGATATCTTATGTTGGTCAGTTTATAGATGCTATGCAACATAATAGATTTGGACTTTCCTTTGATGGGATACAGGTGGGCAAAGATATAACTTTTTTTAGACATACATCTGATTTTGATGGACAGCAATACTTTACGTACATCTGTGCATAGAAAATTTGCTGATAGTAATCAGTATTTGATGGGGACTAGCTGTCATCCAGTTCATACTTTGGTCTCTTTGCCCTATGGGGAATGTATGAGACTTAGACGGCTATGTAATACTGACATGGACTTCTTTAAAGAAATTAGTGTGACTAGTGAGATGTTTAGATTGAGGGGCTATAGTGAAGCTAGTATTCAAACAGCTATAGATAAGGTTATTAATGAACAACATAAAGTTGGTACTTATAAGTATGGAAGTAAGGGGTATAAGTTAGATGTTAGAAATCAAGAGAAAAGACTAGTTTATTTTGTCTCTACATATAGTGTTTTCAGTGATGTTTTAATAGATATTGTTAAACACTGCTGGAATTTTTTGTTTAGATCAATGGACCTAAAAAATGTATTGCCTAGGTCTTTAGGCATTTCATTTCGTAGAGGTAGGAATTTAAAAGATATCTTGGTACACAATAAATTTAATTATCCTATTGAGACACTGCAGTATAGGACCAAGCAGAGACTAGGTACTTCACCCTCTGGTCATTGCAATGTTTGTCATTGTATTGTTCCAACTTTTAAGTATATAAATGGCCATGTATTTGAGGCTAAAATATATATATAGCTGTAACACTGAAGATATTATTTATGTGTTGAAATGTCCTTGTAACCTTGTATATATAGGAGAAAGTAAAAGGAAGTTTAAAACTAGACTGCAGGAGCATGTCAGGAATATTATAAATAATAAAGAAGATAGCCCTGTTACCAAACATTTTATGCTGGTTCACAATTCTAATCCAAATGGGCTACAAGCCACTATCTTAGAACATATTATGAAGGGTGTATCTTCTGATGATTTGTATAAAAAGAAGTTGTTATATAAAGAAAGTATTTTCATTTTGAAATATGACACTTTATTTCCTCAGGGTCTGAATGTAGAATGTAACTGGAGGCTTCTTATCTGATGAGAAAGCAGTATTAAGTATTTTTAATGTGTATTGATTAATTGGCTTAGGCTAATTGTTTAATTGTTTGATGTATTATGGTATATAAACTGTGTAAGTTATGTGATGTTTTATACTCCTTGAAGGTGGTTGCCGAAGTGCTAGAGGTACAATAAACTGGTGTTTAAGTGGATTCTTTGTCTGTGGTCTTCACGTGTACTACACCTACCTTATCCCTCCTATATCACTGTTGCAGATGTCACTCACCATCAGATATACCTTTGGACAATTCCCCAGCATGTAAGCTATGAGGTGCATGCAATAATTGCATAGACATGTGATAGCAATACATAGTTGGACAGGGGTTTAAAACCCTGTACTGGCAAGTACATGACACAAGCATGCTTAGGTTTTACTCCCCCACCCCCTCCTTGTCTTACTTTGTCTCTGTCTGTCTCTCTCACTCACTGACTGGTGGATGTGGAGAAGTACACCTGCTTTGCTTAGGCAGCAGCTTGTGTTTTGAAAGTGATGCTCATGATCAGCTGATGGCCTCTGCATGGATTGCAGTCCCCCACTAGCTGATTGCATGTGGAACAGCTGTGGTAACATTCCCATAGCCAATTGCATGGAAACACACCGCTATTCCTTGGAAAATCATGTGGGTGTTGGGCATTTTCATTCACTGTGAGCAGGACCTCATGTTGGTGTTTGGCAAACAGCATCACAGAAGGTATTGGGATATACGTCTAACAACATACACTGTGGAGACAGGCCAACAGACAGGAGGGGGGATGTGCCAGACATGACTACAGAATGTAAGTGCTGTTCTTCTGCATTTGGAGTAATGTTGGTTTAACATGGTTTGTGTGGATATGGCTTGTCTACATGATTTAACACCTGTCATGACAGTGTTATGTGTTTGACAAAACTCCCACCTGTAGGGTTATCTGCAGACTTGGCAGTGTTTGGAGTCTTATGTTTCTTGTGTTACTCACAGATCACCTATCCTAGAACTCCAGCAGCATAGTCTGAGGATTGCAGTCAGTGCACAGTGACAGCCATGAGAGTTACTGACTTCATATACCTCATAGGACATATGTCACAACAAACCCTGTTACAACAGCAAATGTATGAGGGTATCACAGCAACATGCCAATATTGGCCCAGTGTTTCAGGCTCCAAAGTCTGTCAACCTTTGTACATATGTCATACAGTAAGAGGTGCATATGTTCTGTATGCCATTATTTATTGACATCATACCTGATAACAAGCCAGTCAGATATTAGACTGCTAGACATGTTATGTATAGTAGGAGTTATTTCTGATGACATAACCTGAGCATTCTGCGGTTGTGTGTACAGTAGTGGGATCTGTGTACTTATGGTGTTTGTCGACAGTATGTGTATTGAGAATACGTACCTTGGCCTGTGTACATAATGTGGTAGGTGTCATTGTTCTTGGTCCTGTTCTGTCTGAAGTTACATGATGCTATGGTGTATGGTACCCTATCGGCTCAAATGTTTGCAGGGCCAAACACACACATGTCCCATACCACAGACAGGTACTGGATCACACTGTGTCATGACCCAGTTTATGTAGGGTTAGTGTGTGAGTGGCACATATGAGGATGGTGTTGATCAGACAGTCCATATAGTATCATATTAAGCTTGTGTAACATATGTGGCTGTGGCTGTGTTCACATTGGTTGTGGCCATGCACTTTCTCACAGGTGTCTGTTATCTGTGCTGTGACATGCCTGTAGAGCCTGCTATATTTACAGGTACATGTGTATCCCCCCATACAAAATGTAGGCCAGTGTTGTGGCAGTCTGCCTGTAGTTTGCACAGTGCTTTGTTACATGCCTAGCAGCTTAGTGTAATTACCCAGTGTGATGTTATGTCCATATATTTGCAAAATGTACTGCTGCCAGGCCACCATAACTGTTGTGTATTTTTTACAAAGCAGTGGGATTCTGTAAAGATGCATGTCACTAACTACTGGGTAGTATGTGGCCATGTGACCTCTGCACCGGCAGTTATTATGTGTCAGGATAGACAGGCGTGTGTGAATGCATAAACTGTGTGGGGATATGTAGTCCAGTATTTACGTGATATACCAATGTACATGGCTGTTAACATCCACATCGTCAGGCTTGGTCCACATGTCTCGCACGGAGGGGATCTGTGTATGCCTCTGGAATGACCAGAGAGTGCCAGACTGTCCACATATATTGGTCATATCTCTGCTCTAGTCCACAGGATCATTACTGTGCTATCAGTGGTACTGTACTATGATGTCCTTAGAATGTCTGTCATAACCGATGGCGTACATGTCAATAGCAGATGTGACCTCCTACACACAACATGTCTGTTAAGACAAATCCTGTTACAGTAGCAACAGTCTACATATATATCTGCAATACATACATGACATCCTCTTGCACTAAGAGGTTGAAGCTATTGGTGCCAAGGTAGGTCTCCACTCCATGTTCTGGACATATGGTAAACATATATGTATATAGATATATAAATATATATATATATATATATATATATATATATATATATATATATATATATATATACACACATATATATGGGTCTACTTTAGATGTTCGACAGTTCAGAACATTGACAGCTATTTGAACGAGACCATAAGATCGACAGACCACTTAAATGAAAGTTCAAAAGAACGACAACTCATAACAATGTAAACCTAAAGCAAAATACACATGTAAAACTACCATTTGCCCTTAATATACCTAGAAATGTGCAACACAAACATTTGTCCATATATATTCACGTGTCACCACTACTGTAATTTATACTTTAAGTAGTTTAGCAATGGCTTTGACAAAGTCAACAGCTGTATATTCGCTTCTGTTAGAAATGAGTCTGAAACTTTTCATGCCTTTCTATCAGCTTTCCCTGTTTGGGAGAAGGGACATAACCAGTAGAAAATCTAACATGTAGTTCATCAACCCTATTTTGTTTGCTAACAAAAGAAGTAATGATGACATGTAGGTTTGTACTTCTGTTCCCCACGAGACACTTAAGTCTCCTGTGCCAAGCTTCAACTGTGTTCTGTGTACGTGGCAAACACAGTTCATTCAGCTCACTAACATTCCAAAATGTGATTGGAAATAATGGGGGGAAGCGAAGTTTAAAAGTAGTCCGTGTACTAAACTTCCGTGCTCTTTCGTGAATATACCAATCAGAGAAGTACTTTAATAATTCTTGCCCCTCCTGCGGAAAGCCCTGCCTTAGTGATTCGAATTTTGACTCCACTTCATTCTCCTGTAAGAATGAAAGAGCGACAAGACTCTTGACTACGAGTTGGAATGTTTGACACATGTCATAGTGCCTAGTTAAACCTAAACTTTGAACCTTGCGCCAAACATTTTGAGAAAAATGGAAGAGGCAGCCCTTAGATTTTGCATTAGGAACGTTTAGTCTAACGCTTTTAAGGGCTGCAATTTCAAAGTCGCACAACACAAATCCCACACTTACATCAAAGTTATAATCTGACAACAAATGAAAAACACAATGCCACAAGTAATTGTAACATTTTAGGGATTTCTTAACAAGAATTCATACAATAATGGAATAGCCTGACTATGAGTGCCATACTTCACAAATCCATGAATAGAATAAAGTTGCCTAATATTCAGACCTTTACCAAAGAACGTGCCATCCATCATCCAGATAGTGGCACGGCTCAAGTCCTGCAAATTGCTTACTGTGCTGAACACTACCACTTTAGTTTCAGAACTACTATCAGACTTTCTCCTACTAACAAATTCACCATCTTTCAATGGGAACATTGAGAAATCAATATTGTCTAAAGTCACTTCTGCACCTCCATAATAGGAAGTTTGTTTACGGCAAACACGCCCAACGTGTTGCAACAAAGCTTTCCTACGAGGTACATGAGAGATTGACTCTAGAGAAGTGGAGGCCACAGCATCTTGCAGAATTAAACACGGAGTATCACGGCTATACATTGCCCATGTTTTCACCTCAGTACAAACTTTGTATCTTACTACTTCACCCGGTTCAGCCATATGGTTATGCAGTACGGACTTATGCAAAATATCACTTGTAGGCATCAATGTTGTTGTAGCTCTACCTCTGCAACTGTCACTTATTTTATATTTACAACACCACTATCTTCAGTTATCCCTACATCTTTCAAGATAGTAAATATAATTGTCTACCACAAGTACTTCCTTCCCTTTCTGGGAAGTAATAGTTTTATAGGCAGTACCTACAATACCAGGAGCTTCCATGTTAAGTACCCTAACAGCAATGTGGTGCATAGCACATCACTGCCATAATTTGCAGTTTGATTTGTAGTGTATAGCAGCGTGAATACGCCATAATTATCAGATTGATTTGAAGAGTATAGCAGCATGAATACGTGTCTCAGTGCACTTAATTGTTGTATTTCGACGGACATATTATTTATATTTCAGTGTATATGTATATTTTTCTGCATTTCTGTTTTCATCTATATGGGTTGTCATTCATATGTACTTTCGTTGAACTGATTTGTCGATCTTGTGGTCTCGTTCAAATAGCTGTCGATGTTCTGAACTGTCGAACATCTAAAGTAGACCCAGATATATATAGATATATATATATATATATATATATATATATATATATATATATATATATATATATATATAGAGACATATACATATCTACATACATATATGGATATCTATATGTATATATATATATATATATATATATATATATATATATATATATATATATATATATATATATATATATATATATATATATATATATATATATATACACACATATATATATATATATACACATATACACAGATATATATGTCTACACATATACAGATATATAGATATATATGCACATATAGTTATAGATATGTACATATATATCGACATAAATAGGTATATCTGTACATATATATTTATATCTATATATATATATATATATATATATATATATATATATATATATATATATATATAGATATAGGTTCATAGGCTCATTGGTAGATACTAGGCTATGTGCCCTAGGGCATTTATAAGCCTAGCCAGAGTGTATTTGGCTTCTGCCTCCCTATTAGATTAGCCTATTGTGCCTCTGTAAAGTAGGTCACAGAAGGTACCCTTTTAAGATTAGTTTACTGTGCCTCTGTCTAGCAGGGACACAGAAGAGATCCCAGGGGTGAATTTGCGATTTCCCATCCACGCATCCAGATTTCGCTTGAAGAGGTTCAGTGAGGGGCTATGTCTAACATGAATTGGGATTCTATTCCAGAGTGAGGGGAGCCTCTGGGAAATGAATCTGTCCCTCCAGCATGTCCTATTTATTTTTGTGCTGAGGTTTAGGTCCTTGGAGCATGTAGCTCTAAGGGACTTGGATTTTTTGAGGTGAAGCATGTCCATTAATTCTGGGTTTGACATGGCGTTGTACGTCAGGCATAGATCGCCTCTGAGTAGGCGGTAAGCAACTGAGTAGAGCTGGAGTTTCTTTAGTCGAGCTGCATAGGACATCTGTTTGTAGCCCATGATCCTCTTGGTGAGGTACTTTTGGGGTCTCTCCAGTTGCTGCAGGTGTCGGGTAAGGTACATTCCAAAAGGGGCATTGTATTCAATTATGGGCCTGATGAGTGACGAGTAGAGGGGCACAATGGTTCATAGGTTCATAGGTTCATACTAGGCTATCTGCCCAAGGGCATTTATGTTTTCGCCACCCCTTTAGTTTGAATAAAAACTATGCCTATCATTTTGCTGTGCCTCTGTCAAGCAGTGACACTGAAGTAATCCCTGGGGTATATCTGCAATCTCCCATCCATTGGTCAAGATTCCTCTTGAACAAGGCCAGAGAGGTGCTCTGCCTCACATGTACCGGGATTTTGTTCCACAGCATAGGGAGTCTCTGGGTGATGAATCTGTCCTCTCTTGATCTAGATGCGAACCCTTTCGTGATAAGGTGGGCTATATAGAAGGTCTTTCTAACCACTTTGGCAACGTGATTATCAAAGGAGAGATTACTATCTACGTTGGTCCCCAAATCTCTAATTACTTCTTCCGTACTTAATGGATTACCACCTATGTGGTAATTTGTGGGCACCTTGTTTTTCCCAAAGGGGATGACTATGCACTTTTTAGCATTTAGCTTGAGGCCGTAGCTCTGGCACCAAGCATCCAGTCCCTGTGAGACCCTTTTGGAGGATGCTTGTGTCAGCTGGAGATTCAATTATGGCCCCCAGTTTGCAGTCATCTGCAAACTTTGTCAGCCATAATCCCCCCGTGTTAGCCTGAACCTCAGAGAGGTATATACCGAACAAGAGAGGTCACAGAACTGAGCCCTGCGGGACGCCACTTGTAACTGGTTTGGATTCAGACATGGCACCTGCAATTCTGACCATGTGGGTTCCATCTCTGAGCCAGTTTGCAACCCATCTTGTGATATAGGGGTTGATATTTAAGCTGGTAAGCTTATTTATGATGCCCGAATGGGGTATTGTGTCAAAGGCTTTTGCGAGGTCCAGGTAGGCTGTATGGACTACCTTGCCCTTATCTATGGCTTTGGTAACTGTTTCAAAGAAATCAACTAGGTTTAAGAGGCAAGATCTGCCCTTAACAAAGTCGAATTGGGTAGGGTCCAGTGTCTGGAGGGTCCCAATGTCTTTGTTTATGAGTTCCATGATAATACGCTCCATAGCTTTACAGACCAGACTAGTCAGGCTTATGGGGCGATAGTTTCCGGGGTCCATTGTGGCACCACCTTTGTGGAGTGGGACCACTGTAGCTGTACACCATTCTTTGGGTACATTTCCTGTAGTAAGGCTAAGTTTGAACAGTGACTTAATGCGAGGGTTCAGTTCTTCTTGGAGCTTGTGTAAGACACAGCCTGGGACACCGTCCGGTCCCATAGTTGCTGTGTTTTTTGCTTTGGTGAGGGCAGCTTTCACCTGTGCATCTGTGATGTCAGGGAAGTTACATTCAGTTGGGATAGGCGTTTGCTCCTTTGGGGGGGAAGGGGGGGAGAAGTTTGCGCTGAATCTGTCTGCCAGGATGTTGGCTATATCTGTAGGTTTGGTATATTTTGTACCGTTATGCAACAATTCATATATATCCAGAGAGATCTATAAATGGCTATATATATGATGCACTATACAGATGTGTATTAATACATATATATGAATATATATGTGCATGTACATGTAGACATATATCTACATATGTATATTTATAAATACATTTCCTGCACTTTTTAGCATGACTGTGCTGGATGATATGTTTGTGGAAACACTTCACCTGTGGTGTGGATGGTTCTGGGTTTGAGCCTTGCAGAGCCTGTTTATTTTGTTACTGGGCAGAACAAGGGCTGTTGGATACAGAGTGCTTAAGGCACTTTTAAGCAATTGTAAGCGGGTTTGCACGTAGATAAGCACTGCTAACTTCTGGTTACAGTTTCGTATACTCAGATAGCTTCTAAATTGCTCAACCTGTGTAGGCATTGCTTGTCCCCATGAAAACAAGCTTAAACCCACTTACTGCTGCTTAAAAGTGCTTACTCCCGCTTACCCCCAGGCTAATTTCTTTAAAAGAAATGAAAAAGGGTTGATAATAAAGTGTTGAAAAAGGGGCACAAAGAGGGAAATACAGTAGGGAAAATAACTAGGGATGTGCAGGACATGTGTAGGGAAGGTCCATAGCTGCCCACTTCTTCTACAGCAACAGCTGTGCATATATACTAAATTTAGAGATAAAGTTGGACACTCAAACCCCTGAAAGAGAGGTGAAGACAACAATAATATGTTGTGAAACCAGTTAGACCAAATTACATGTGTCCAGTGGACATGTGTGTGAAATTGACAACTATGTATTTGCTGAGAATTTTTTTGAGGAACAGATTGCCCTTTTTTTCAGGTGAGAGTTGGATGTTGTGTAGGGATAGTAGGTATATTTGGGGAAGTAAGTTGGGTAGGATAACAGACATGAGAGATAAGACAGCATACAGGGGCAGTATATGACACATGTGGAGGTTAAACACCTTGATGGTGAGGGGTGTTTGGAAATTGGAAGCCCATGAACCCTAGTGGAAACAGTGGGACTGAGGTCCCCACCCATGGCCAGTCACCACTGCACCTTCACAGCCCCGAAGGTGGCTGTGCTGGGGGCTGAGTAGGAGTGCCAGTCTGACCCTTTAGTTGCAAAATGTGGCCCTCAAACTGGTGTAGCAGATCTCCAAACTCCCTGCCGAGCTTGCTACGCACCATGCCCTAGATCTGGTGAGAGGTGACAGTGTCCAGTCCGTGGCACTCCCGACGGGGGCGAGCTACATCCCCTGAGGTGGTTGCACCTGAAGGTGGTGCAGGACCAGCAGATGAGGAGGTCCTGAGGTTGGCCCCAAATGTGCTGGTGCCCAGTACCATGGCCAGATGAGGTGGGACAGGTGGGTCCGCTGGGACGGCCTTCCCAAATGTGCTATGGTGTTTCAATTTTACAACATATGTGGGTTAGTAATAGTCAACATATTCCAGGATTAGGTATAATAGCATGCATAGATATTCCCATTAACCCAAAACACCAGATATGGAACAGTTACATAGCAAACAGAACACATGCATATATGGAACCACAGTGGCCATTACAACAGCATGTAGGTACATTGATGGCAGCATGCCACCAATGTGGGAGTATTTCAACATGGCACATGCATAGAAACAAATTTAATTATTTATCAAACAATAGGACATATGTCCCAAAAGTAGATTTAATGCAGCACATACCGATTGAGTTGTGTATTTAGTTTATTGTTACAGATATGGTTGGGGGAGAGAAAGATGTCAAATAAGAAGTAGTATATTCCTGTAGTTCTCATTACTTTCCTAGGCAGTGCTATGATATGTACCTTACAGGTATTAGTACACTACCCTATGGCCTTAGTTTGGACAGTGGTATGGATGTAGACACCTATATACATGAACTGAGTTTTACCTGCAGTATACACCTCTTACCTGGTATACCTGTGGAGGTATTGTTTGTTAACACTACCTAACTGTTTCTACGTGTATTCCCAAATTCCAGGTTGATGTTATGCACATACCTATCGATCTCTTATTGCACACACTCTAGGCCTGTCTTGACCACATGCAGGTGAACCGGGACATATTTTGACTATTGCTCTCTTAAACCTTTGGTGAATTGTAAAATGACAGGTTTGTTTTCATTGACATTTTCCAAATATGTACAGGCCTGACAGTCAGTTATATTACATGAAATGCGGACTACATGTCAGAGATTAGCACACTGATATGCCAGGGGGACAGGGTAACAGCCGGCAGATATGGGCTGATTAACTGGACATTCTGGACAATTCTGTACACTTGTGGGGTATGTTTCTGCATACTGCTTACTACCACTCCCAGGATTCAAACCATAGCTGTGTGTGCTAAAAATGCAACAGTTCACATCTCAGTTGAAGGTGCTATTTAGATTAGGTTGTCTGTCTTTTCACTGTTTTCTGTCTAAGTCTCTCTCAGTTGTACTATATGACCTCTTGTGATTACAACAGTCATATACAGACATTCCTACACATTTTATTTATGTAGCACAGCATGGGTAACAGTGCTTAATACATCAGTACTATTAAGAGATTGCAACTCTACATTAACATATACCAGAGAAAACACATGCAGTCCAGCAGTTAGACCTTTATTGTCAGGCTATTATGCTTTTATTTACATACAACCTATATGAGACTCT
This sequence comes from Protopterus annectens, assembly GCF_019279795.1. NCBI lineage: Eukaryota > Metazoa > Chordata > Ceratodontiformes > Protopteridae > Protopterus > Protopterus annectens. Next base: position 1,683,707,853 of record NC_056733.1, read on the forward strand.
TCCTGCCATATTCTCTGGTGTATGCAGCTCATGCCTTAAACAGTACGGGTTTTATACAGGCAATTAACTTACTACTACTTTTATATTTATTTCTTATGACAGTACACGCAAGAGTATTACTAACCTGCCTTGCGTCACAACTGCTGCAATCTACAGGCATGGGCTACCTGGTTCGCAGCCCGCTCTTCTGCCACTGTGAAAGACATAAGAGGAATATTTATGCATACCTATCCATAATATACATGAGCTGACAATTTTGAAACAAGTAGTGGACTGATACTTACACACGACTGGGACATCCCCCATCCTTTTAGCCTCTTGAATCCACTGATCCAAGAAATCCCCCTTTCTCCGCTTCAGTTTGGCATAGTGATGACTGACCTGCTCAACAGTTTGGGGTATGTAAGTGACACTACACATATGTATCTGTCAAATGGAAACACCCTTGGAATTGTACATACAGGTTAGCAGCACATTATTTGGACTTGTAGAAGGAAATACTGATGTTATCTGGCCAAATGCTAGCAGACCACAAAGGTCACAGGAATGAAGTATTGAGTAACAGCTGATGTCCTTGTACAAGCCAGTATAAGTGGAATGCCCCATGCATATCTGTGAATCAGTTGCAAGTAGTGTCCATAACACACATGCACCCAGCTCACCCCACCATCATCCATAGGTACCTCTCCGGTCTTATCCCTGCTGTTGGGAATGAGTACAATATGACCCCTACCTCTGTATGGCAATAGCTAAAGAATGCAGCATGCAGAACAGGTGTGTCATTCAGGTGGGTCCCTAGCTGTAAGCAGCACCCTGCCAGCATCCACACCACTAGATCAATAATGACAGAATGTATTGGTATGAACACCTTCCACACCTAACCTGTCATCCCAGGGGAATATAGTGTATTGCAGTCTGGGACTGTAGGAGTGACAGAATGCAACAGCCTGATACAGCTGGCCTGCATCACTACCAAATGGCCTACAGTCCCCTGCCAAAGGCCTGTGTCTCACCCATACTGGCAATGTATGTTATTATGTCATGGACTCCCAAATAACAACATAACACAATCCACAGAACCCAAATGCAAGGCCATGTGTACAAGTCCCAGTAACATGTCCACCATGTCCTACTGCTTGAACTGTGAACCAAAATCAAATTATTGCTGGGATGAGGTGATAACTATAGGGAACATACCAGATAATAAGAAAAAACAACGAAGATTCCACGTAGAAAAATATTTATTCCATAAATCGTGTCTTAGTGCCTCTGCTACCACAGCCTTCAATGAGCACATAAATCATGGTAAAAATCCATTCCCTTATATACAAAATAATGAGAGAAATATCAATTAATTAATCAATTAAACAATTAAACAAAATAACATTTAACATTTAAAGAGACTCCACTCTCTCCATAGACAAAAGTACATAGAAATCTCACATAAAAAACATATATAAAAATGTTAAGCAGCAAAATATCTGTTATTAAAGTAGATATTTCCAATTAATTTCCATATTTAAACCATTAGGTGATAATGTATTATATTTTAATATAAAAATAGATTCTTTGTGCAATAACATATTTTTAGTAACTTATAATCACCCTTTTTAACAAAAATCTTCTCTAAAATAGTAGCTTGTAGCAAATCCGTATTACTATTATGAGTTTCTAAGAAATGTCATGCAACCGAATTTTCTGTTGCCCCCCTCCTGATGTCACGAACATGCTCCTGTAATCTAACCCTAAATTTTCTTTTGGTTTCTCCAATATAAAAAAGATTACAAGGGCATTTGAGACAGTAAATGACCCCCTAAGTATAACAGGAAAAACATTGGTTTGGTGTAAATATTTTATTATTCATTTTATTAAATGTAAGCTTTATAAAAGAGCATATATTGCAACCATAGCAAGGTATAGTACCAACAGTTTTTAGTGAAAATTTTAACTTGTTAATAGGGCATATATAATATGCTCTAATCAACATATCACCCAAACTTTGTCCTCTTTTATAAGCAATTTTAGGATTTACAGGAAATAATTTACTCAAAATTGTATCTTTCCTTAAGAACTTCCAATTATATTTCACTATATCCCAAATTTTCTTACTCATTAAATTATACGTAGTAACAAAATAAATATCATCTTGCTGTACTTTATTATACTGTTTAGATGTATAAGTTGGAATGGTATGTCCTTCAATAACCATTATAAACTTATTAATAGATTCCACAATGCATTGGATCGTATAACCTCTATGCAAAAACATATCAACAAGTTTATTAATTTGTCTTTCTAAATCCTGATAATCATTACATAATCTAGACAACCTTACTATTTCTCCGTAAGATAAAGATTCAGTTGTATGAAGAGGATGACAGCTGGTACCAAACAAATATTGGTTTCCATCAACAAATTTTTGATGAACAGTGCTAAGTACAGATTCACCTACTCTACCCACTAAAGTAATGTCTAAAAAGTTAACCTTTGCGCCTACTTGTAAACCATCAAATTTAATATTATAATTATTATTATTAAGTTCAGATACAAAATGAGTTACAGAATCATGACCTCCCTGACACAAAAAAATTAAATCATCGATGTATCGAAAATATAACAACACATGATTCTTTACAAAATTATTAGTATAAACATAATCTAACTCAAATTTAGCCATGAAAATATTGGCATACATGGGGGCAAAAGGTGCCCCCATGGCAGTACCTTTTAATTGATGATATATATTTTCATTAAAGCTAAAAAAATTATTTGATAAACAAAAATCAGTCAAATCCAAAATGTAATGGGAAACCGGGCTATCACCCAAAAATAATGTAAAGCTCGCATACCGTCCCTATGATTAATATCAGTGTATAAACTCACCACATCTAAACATACCCACAACATATCTTGAGTCCAATGTACATGTAAAATTTTATGAATAAAATCAAAAGAATTCTTAATATATGAGTCCAATTTTTCTACATAGGGCAATAAATGTTTATGTATGACTTCCCCTGCATTTTGTAAAAAATAATTAGTAGCTGCCACAATGGGATGACCAGGAGGGTTATAAGGATTCTTATGCAGTTTTGGAAGACAGTAAAAAGTAGCTAATTGACAGTTATCTATGTTAAACATAGTGTCTAAATATTTTTTACAAAAGAAACCTAAGCCCTTGTAATCTTTTTTATATTGGAGAAACCAAAAGAAAATTTAGGGTTAGATTACAGGAGCATGTTCGTGACATCAGGATGGGGGCAACAGAAAATTCGGTTGCATTACATTTCTTAGAAACTCATAATAGTAATACGGATTTGCCACAAGCAACTATTTTAGAGAAGATTTTTTTTAAAAAGGGTGATTATAAGTTACTAAAAAATATGTTATTGTACAAAGAATCTATTTTTATATTAAAATATAATACATTATCACCTAATGGTTTAAATATGGAAATTAATTGGAAATATCTACTTTAATAACAGATATTTTGCTGCTTAACATTTTTATATATTTTTTTTTATGTGAGATTTCTATGTACTTTTGTCTATGGAGAGAGTGGAGTCTCTTTAAATGTTAAATGTTATTTTGTTTAATTGTTTAATTGATTAATTAATTGATATTTCTCTCATTATTGTGTATATAAGGGAATGGATTTTTACCATGATTTATGTGCTCATTGAAGGCTGTGGTAGCCGAGGCGCTAAGACACGATTTATGGAATAAATATTTTTCTACGTGGAATCTGCATTGTTTTTTCTGCTTACCACAATACTGGACACAGCTGCATTCACCCTGTGTTTCCCAGGTCATCACTGTAAGCAAATATGTATACCTGACAGTACTTGATGACATAAAATGTCACAGTGTAAAACAGTACATATGTCTGAATGTCTCTGCTAATACCAAGATCATGTAGCAGAAGCAGCACAGACACAATTACCTACAGTAACCCAATATCCTTTGCCCATTTTGACCCCATATTGTCAACTGATCTACAGATATCCCACAGAAACATGTTGCTAGCTGCAGGTGTAGAACACAAAAGCCTGCACTAGAGTACAATCTACCTGGAATGGATTCACGCATTCAGTACAGAAGGTCATACTGGGCATGCTCCCACACTAAGAGAAATAAAGGCCATGTCAGACAACAAAATACTGAAAGGTCATACTGGGCATGCTCACACACTTAGAGAAATGAAGCCCATGTCTGGCAACAAAATTGGACCAGAGATATCTGACAGTCGCAGATTTTAGTGCACACACTCCTCAGTACCCACCAGTCATGCATTGCACATACATTGGATGGGAATACACACATATATCCAAGGACAACACACCATAATAGGACAAATTTACACATACATAGATGTGTGGAAGACAGTGACAGACAGTGAGAAAGAGCCTCCCATCATGAGGCCTGTCCCACCCAGAACACATCCAATTGGCTAATACCACATGATGTGCAAATTTCAATCACTATAGACATTTGCCACTGGTATCCCTCAGCACTATAGTGTCTGTGGTGCTTGTGCTAACTGTGTAACATGACTGCACAAGTCAGTAGTCATTTATCAGTTGTATACATGTACCTGTGGAACATAAACCTGTGTGTGCCTGAGTGTTGTGCGTCTGCATCTAGATGAATGGGTTAATGCCCCTGCACACACACTGCACTCCCCATTGCCCTACTATGGCAAGCACCCCTGCAATACCAGATACACATTGAACTACACCTTTGGGGAAGTAATAGCTCAGTAATCTCCATGGTGCATGCTGTAACAGCATAATGCTGTAGTATGATGTATTAGTTAGGTAGGTATTCTAATCCTGGACATGGCAGCTGTGTGTGTTTGTCTGTGTGGGCTCAATGCTTTTCAAGCCATTCACACTCACTACAATTACAAATTCCCTACTTTGGCAGGGCTGCTTATTCATTCACTTTGAAATACACCTTTGGGGAAGAAGTAGTTCAGTAATCTCTGTTGCACATTCTATGACTTCGTAATGCTGTAGTGTGATGAATTAGTTAGGTAGGAGTTCTAATCCCAGATATAGAAAATGTTTTTGTCTGTGTAGGGTTCAATGCTTTTTAGGCCATTCACACTCACTACAACTTCAAATGCCCTACTTTGGCAGGACTGCTGATGTCATTCACTTTGAAATATACCTTTTGGGAAGAAGTGTCCCAGTAAGCTCTGTGGTGCATGCTATAACTGCATAATGCTGTCATGTGATATACTAGCTAGATAGGAGTTCTATTCCCAGACATGGCAATTGTGCAACTCTGTATGTGTGTGTAGGGATCAATGTTTTTTGGCCATTCACAGTCACTAAGTACACCTAAAAATGGAGAACATTGATAACTGTGCAGTAACAGAGATGTGATGCAAGGCTCCAGAGAGCACCCCTGCAATACCAGGTACAGCTCTCACCACACCTATTGGCCACCATACCAGAACAGAAACAATAAAGGTAGAGGAGTGTCCATATTCACCAAGGATATTTACACCACCAGGCTACTTGCCCAACAGAATGTGTTTGAAATACCCCTGGTGTAACTAACAGTAGGTTAGACTGCATTCCAAATTGTATAGTTGCTACAGATCCCCCACCATGCCCCATGATTTGCACTACAGCTTTTGAAACATACTGTGAAATATTATGATACAAGCAAACACCCTAATACTGGGTGACTTACACTACCCTGCCATTAACTGGGAAAACTATGTGTGTACCAACACATGTGCCCAACGGTTCTTGGAAGTTATAATTCCCAATGACCTGGATTAAGTAACCCATAGTCCCACAAGGGGCTCAAATATCCTTGACCTGGTCATTACCAACATGGAAAATCAATGCTCCACACCTATGGTCACCCCATTGGTGGTCAGGTCTGCCCATGAGCTAATCACCCTTAACATCAACATCCCTCCCCCACACCCCAGTAAGGAAACCTCCGTAACACAAATCTCCAAAGCCAACGTCATGCTACACATGTCAGATGTGACTAACATCATGACACCCATGCAGATGGGAACTGAAAGGACGACTGCTGAATCCTACATGTAGGCAATGCACAAGCACATCCACTTGTGCATGAATCGTGCCATCCAATATAGAACTAAGACACTCCCAACCAAGAAAATGAAGCCAATGTGGTGGCCCCCTGCCAGAAACATACTTTACAACAAAAGGAGGAAACTGTTGCAGAAAAGGGGGAATTTCCAGGATGCAAAATACTCCTATACCAGCCACAGTAAGAAGCAGAGCTCCCTCATAACATCCACCAAAGCTAGTTATGAACATAATATAGCCAAAGATGTCAAAGACAACTGCAAGCTGTTCCATAGCTATGTGAGGAATTTAAATGGCAATGCTCAGATCTGCTCTGAGCTGCAACAGGATGGTATTAAATATACTGCTCCCAGGGATATTGCCAGTATCCTGGAAGATTGATTCAGTGCCAACAGCACCCATTTCTAGGGACCTTTGCCTGTAGACTAGAGCATGTAATCAATGCAGTTATATGTCTAATGTTAGTTATTTTGTCCATTCGGATACTGGACGGAGGTATAAGTTTGATTTATATGCTGACTGTAAAACTCGTGATTTGGTCTACCTAGCAGTCTGTGCAAAAAGTGGACTTTTTTACGTAGGGAAAACAAACAGGACCCTACGTGAATGTGTTAGAGAACACGTCTATGCCATTAACAGAGAAGATGACAGTAATGCTTTAGCAAAACATGTCATTACTTGTGGCACCAAACATAGTTTTATGTTCAATGTCATAGAATTAGTATGGAAGAACAATAGATTAGGAGATCATAGGAACTATACAGAACAAAGAGGAGCCCAATGGATTATGAAGCTACAAGCGGATAGATCCTCTGGCTTGTATGATAGGCTTTTTTTAAAGCCTTTTCTTATAGCTAGGAATCTAAAACATTAATGGCCACAACATGCACAATCCTAGATGTTTTAGTTTGTCAGGATACCAGTTACTTGATTGTTGCTGTTAGATGGAGTTAGTCATTAGGCACTTCACATGTATTTTGTATATTTTTTTGTTGTTCTGTACACACTTTTTGAGTTAATGCATGATATCAATCTATTGTATTCATTTACTTTTATTGTATATACAAATCATTTTACATATTCTATATTTAAACAGTAGTTGAATTAAATGTTTTGTAAATTTATATATATATATATATATATATATATATATATATATATATATATATATATATACTTTTATTTTATTATATATTTTCTGCTATATTATTTATGTATATTAAGTGTTTATGATGGTAATTTACTTCTATGCCATTAGTTTTTAAAAGTGAGATTACTTTAAATTTAGCTTCTGATCAGTGATTGGTTATTGATTAAAGGAGCTGCTATTTAACTGTGGTAATACATTCTTTGTTAACAGTCTGATGAAGCATTTGGATAAATGTGAAAGCGCTAACTGAATCAATTCTATTTATTTTTATGTCAGCTATTTCTTTATATTAAATGGTTCGCTTTTATAGTTGTGGTGTGCCTCAGAGAGTTTTTTATTGGAAAAACCACACTCTCCAGAGCTATGACAACAGCAGTCATAGGATCATCAACATCCCAGGCTGTGTACTACATGAGCTACAAACTGAACTGGCACCTCACCTACGTGCCATGTCTAATCATAGCCACACCTCAGGCTTTGTGCCCACTGTGTGGTGCACAGCTACAGTTATCCCAATTCACAAGGGGGATCCACCTTGGATCCTGTGAACTACAGCCCCCAGCAGTATGATGTGCCTGATCTGTAAGGCCATGGAATGTATTATCATGGAAATTAAAACAAAGACATTGTCAACCTGCAAACACTGGACCCCAACCTGGTTGGGTTTGTGAAGGGCCGATCATGTCACCTCAACCTGACTGACAACTGTGAATCCTTCTCCAGAGCTGTGGACAAGGGTAAGGTGGTTCACACAGCCTATCCAGACCTCGCCAAGGCCTTCAACATGATCCTCCAGTCTGGAATCATAGATAAATGTATCAAGCTGGCCATTAAGCCCTATTTCACGTGATGGGCTGCCAACTACTGTACGGACAGAACCCACACTGTAAATGCAGGTGACACCAACCCTAGCCCCAGACAAGTGACAGTAGGAGTACCTTAGGGTTCAGACCTGACACCACCTTTATTTGGCATCTACTGCTCTGAAGTACAGTCCAACAAAAAGGGACTCTGGCAAACAAAGGATGCAGAAGACTGCACGCTGGGAGCCAATATTGAATCCCCACATGATGTGGATATTCTACAGAAGGGCCTTACAGAAAGACATGCTTGGTGCCTGAGCCATGGCCTCAAGATCAATGCCAAGAAATATATAGTTATCCCCTTTGGAAAGGGACATGTACCTGTGAAGTACCACACAGGTGGCAGTACACTAAACACCTAAAGTGTGATAGCTGACTTAGGGACACAGGTGGACAGTGGCCTCACCTTTGATAACCACAAACATTGAGGAAACCCACCTATGTGGCACACCTCACCACTAACGGCTTTAGATCCAGGAAAAGGAGGCCATTGTGCCACTGTAGTCATCTCTCAGTAGACCCAGTACAGACAACGGCCCATTACATACGTTCCTCACAAGACATCTGCAACAACTAGAAAGGCTGCAGACATACCTCACAAAATGAATCTCAGGCCTAAGCCAGATGCCCTATGCTGATGTCTGAAAATCATCCCGCTATACTCTGTCACATATTGTGTACTCAGAGGCGATCTCTGCTTAACACACCATGCCATGTCAAACCCACACCTGCTGGACATGCTACACTTAAAGAATTCCAAACCCTCATAGCCACATGCTCCAGGGATCCAAATCTTGTCATCACAATGAACAATACATGCTGGAAGGATTTGTTCCTGACCCAGAGGCTCCCCAGACTCTGGAATAGACTGCCCATACATGTCAAGCTGAATGTCTCTTTGGCCCTCTTGAAAAGGAACCTGGATGACTGGATGGGAGATAGGAAATTGACCCCGGGGTTCATGTCAGCTGCCCTGCTTGACAGGGGTCCAGAGAAGTAAATATTGTGGGAAGACATAGCCAGGGAATTGTCATGTCTCAGCATGTATAGGCACTAGGGCCGATAGCCTAATATCAACCTATGAACCTATGCACTACTTTTTCCATTGCCCAGCCTTGGCAAGGTTGCTGATGTCATTCACTTTGTGATACACCTTTTGGGAAAGAGTAGCCCAGTAATCTCTGCAGCACATCCTATGACTGCGTAATGCTGTAGTGTGCTATACTAGTTAGGTAGGAGTTCTATTCCCAGACATGGCAAGTGTAAATGTGTGTTTGTTTGTGTATGGATCAATGCTTTTGAAGCCATTCACGGTCACTACAACTTCTATTGCCCTACTTGGACAAGCCTGCTAATGTAATTCACTTTGAAATATACCTTTGAGGAAGGAGTAGCCCAGTAATCTCCATGGTGCATCCTATAACTGTGTAATGCTGTAATGTGATGTACTAGTTAGTAGGAGTTTTATTACCAGACATGGCAAGTGTAAATGTTTGTGTGCGTGTTTGTTTGTCTGTGTAGTGATCAATGCTTTTGAGGCCATTCACAGTCACTACAACTTCCATTGCCCTGCTTTGGCAAGCCTGCTGATGTCATTCACTTTAAAATACACTTTTGGGGAAGGAGTAGACCACTAATCTCTGTGGTGCATGTTCTAACTGCGTAATGTCGTAGTGTGATGTATTAGTTAGGTAGGAGTTCAATTCCCAGACATGGCAAGTGTAAAGGTTTGTGTGTGTGTGTTTGTCTGCATAGGCATCAATGCTTTTGAGGCAATTCACAGTCACTACAACTTCCATTGCCCTACTTTGGCAAGCCTGCTGATGTCATTCACTGTGAAATACACCTTTGGGGAAGGAGTAGCCCAGTAGTCTCCATGGCACATCCTATAACTGCATAATGTGTAGTGTAATAAACTAGTTAGATAGGAGTTCTATTCCCAGACATTGTAAGTGTAAACCTTTGGTGTTTGTTTGTCTGTGTAGGGATCAATGCTTTTGAGGCCATTTACAGTCACTACAACTTCCATTGCCCTACTCTTGCAAACCTGCTGATGTCATTCACTTTGAAATACACCTTTGGGGAAGGAGTAGACCAGTAATCTCTGTGACATGTGCTATATCTGCATAATGTTGTTGTGTGATGTACTAGTTAGGTAGGCGTTCTAATCCCAGGCATCAAAACTGTGAGACTTGGTGTGTGGGTGTGTGTTTGTCATTCATATCCTGTGTGGAGATAGCTGTGCGTGTTTAACAACTGGAATCATTGTGCAGTGGGTTTTGCAGATATCATATATGGTGGGCCTATTATATGTCACAATGTCCACCTTACAAGGATAATAGATGTCAAACAGCAGAGAGGCTGGGGTAAACAATCCATACCCCTACATATGACATCATGGCTTGGCAAACAATATAGGCAACCCTTGTATTATCCAGAGAACACTCTCCACTCATGTATCATATGCAAACGCACTTGGCTAGGCAACAACCACTATGTTGGTAGTTCACTGCATATTTCCCACATATAGCAACCATGGTGTGATTGCAGTGGACTACAGAAGGCATGGCACCCTGCCCCATCCCTACAATAGGCAAATCATTGCATACAGTGCTACTTCACTATGTTCCCCACTGGACACCAGCAACAACTGTAGAGCAGGCAAATGTAACACGCAAAGGACATACCATGTCTTATACACATGCCCTGTATTGACAGATTACACTGACATCAGAGAATACCTGTATCATGCTGTCAATGTAGGT
>NC_056733.1:1683723710-1683733710 GCF_019279795.1 Protopterus annectens
TTTTGTACTACACCTGAGTAGGGGATTGTGTCAAAAGGCATGGGCAGTTCAAGGTAATGTGGTGAGAACTGTTTTATCATCATCCATTGCTTTGGTAACAAGTGTAAAGCTTAAAATTTGCTCATGATTTTGAGCCTTTCACACTTTCCTCTGGGCTGTTTTCAAACACATTTTTAGGGCCATACATGCATGTATGCATTCCTTGATTCATCTTCCTGATTGCATTAAATTATATTCCTTGTAAAATACAGCACACTTGTTAGACTTAAGTTAGAGCGCATTTTAAGTTTATTGTTTAAACATTTTCCAGTAGGCAATGAAACAAAATGCATTAACCAATAATGACAAAACTGCCCTATTCAGAACATTTCCATCATAAAGTCTACTCCTACACACAATTGCATTTTAAATTTATTGTTTGAACATTTTTCCAGTAGGCAATGAAGCAAAATGCATGCACCAAAAATGACAAAACTGCCCTATTCAGAACATTCCCATGATAACAGTCTACTTCTACACACAATATATAAATACAGAATCACAGTAGTGTAAGCCATAGGCATGTTGCACAGCTTCTTGAACTTATTTTCAATTGGGGGGGGGCAAAAGGACAAAAACCAGGGGCACACTTTAAACATTGCTTGTATAATTTTGGAAGGTTGCTTGCATAAAATGCTATGTTATCACCATGCATTTCACTGCCAAGTCTTGAGCCCAGAACCCTGTGCACTACAGTCAGAGCAACATACCACTAAGCTAAACCAGCAGTTTCTTGAAAGACAGGAAGGCAAACTTAAATGGCTATCATATCATTTAGTGAATTCAGTTCTCACTTCTCACCATAGCTCTCAACCTTTTAGCACAAAACTGCAGAACAAAGCCAATAATGGACACATTTCAAATACTGATTTTATAACCTTAGAAAATTTCTAGAATAAAAGGTTTTGTTTTACCACTGAGGCATAAATTCACAAGTGATGGTGGCTAATGACATTAGACTCCAAATCCAGTTCCAGGCAAGTGACAAGTGGAGTATCTCAGGGTTCAGTCCTGGGACCACTCTGGTTTGGCATCTACTTCTCTGAAGTACAGGCCAATACTAAGGGACTCTGGCTAACAAAGTTCGCAGACGATTGAAAACTGGGAGGCATTATTGAATCCCCAAATGATGTTGATACTCTACAAAAGGGCCTTACAGAAACAGATGCCTGGTGCCAGAGCCATGGGCACAAGCTTAATGCCAATAAATGTATAGTTATTCCCTTTAGAAAAAAACATGTACCCATGAATTACCACATAGGCGGCAGTACACTAAACATCGAAAGTATGAAGAGAGACTTAGGGACACAGGTGGATAGTGGTCTCACTTTCGATAACCACATCGCCACAACAGTCAGGAAATCCTTCTATGTGGCACACCTCATCACTAAGGGCTTTTCATCCAGAAAAAAGGAGGTCATTGTCCCACTGTACTCATCCCTCATTAGACCTATTATAGAGTATAATGCCCCGTTTGGTATGTACCTCACAAGACATCTGCAACAGCTGGAAAGGCCACAGAAATACCTCACTAAAAGAATCACAGGCCTAAAGTAGATGCCATATGCTGACCATCTAAAAAAAACTTCATCTATACTCTGTGGCATATCATCTACTCATAAGCGATCTCTGCTTAACATACAAGGCCATGTCCAACTCTGAGCTGTTGGCCATTCTCCACTTAAAGAAATCCCAGTCCCTCAGAGCCACATGCTCCAGGGATCTAAACCTTGTCATCATAATGAACAAAACATGCTGGAGGGATAGGTTCCTGACCCAGATACTCCCCATACTCTGGAATAGACTGCCCATACATGTCAAGCAGAGTGCCTCATTGGCCATCTTCAAAAGGAACATTGATGATTGAATAACGCCACATAACACAAGCACTCAGGTCTCTCCAAGGCAAGTACAAATATGACTCAGTCATTGTCCATGCTGGTGTGAATGACCTGAGACGTACCTCCCTGGACTACATGAAAAGAGACATAAAGGAGCTCTCTGAGCATGTAGCCCAGGCCGGTATGACCCTGACCTTGAGTAGCATCTTACCCTCACCAAGAATGATGCCACAATATGAAGACAAGATGATCAATTTCAACAATTGGCTTAAGTACTGGTGTCATTCAAAGGGGATCCAATGCCTGTCAGCTTGGGATGATATGCTCGACAAGCCACGATGCTTCGCTAGGGACGGCTTGCACCTGTCACCCCTGGGCTTTCGGATATTGACAAAGCCTCTTGCTACCCCCATAGTGCCTTTTTTAGGCAAGGCTCAAAAGACAAACCTACCTCCATAGGTATCACAAGGGATAAGAAACTAAGATTAATGCTACTCAACGCCAGAAGTCTAAACCTCAAGATGCACACACTCGAAACTCTCCTTAGCATGGAGAACATCGATATCTGTGCAGTAACAGAAACCTGGTTCAGGGCTGCTGAGAGCACCCCAGCACTACCAGGTTATACCTCATACCATGCTTTTCAGCCCCAAAACTTGGATCGAACCACAAAAGGAGGGGGAGTATCGATATTCATCAAAGATACCCACACCTCCAGGTTGGTGGCAAAGCACGAAGCATCAGAGACTATCCATGTGCAGCTAACAGTGGGTAAAACTGCCTTCCAGTTTATAGCCTGCTACAGACCACCCTCCCAAACCCAGGAACCCCACTCGGCCTTCCTGAGAACACTGGAAAATATGAAGGTCTCTCCAAACACCATTATATTGGGCGACTTCAACTACCCAAACATAGACTGGGAGCATTACTCTAGCTCCAACACCTAGCCCAAAGATTCCTAGAATTTATAAACTCAAATGCTATGGAACAACTTGTTACCACTCCCACAAGAGGGGAAAACATACTGGACCTGATCATCACCAACATGGGGACTCTATGCTCCAGACCAGAAGTGTATCCCTCACTGGTAAGATCAGACCATAAACTAATCTCACTGGATATTCACATCCTGGCCCCACCCCCTGCCCAGAAAACCACAGTGTAAAACTTCTCTAAAGCAAATTTCACACTCCTCAAAACCGAGGTGGAATCCTTCAAAGCCCGGCCTGTGGAAAATACGGCCCAGACCACAGAATCCTTTATAAACGCATTCTATGAACACCTTCAGGAATGCATGGTTCATGCGATCCCAAATAAAACCAAGACCCAATCCTCCAAAGGCAGACGTCCTGTCTGGTGGACCCCAGTCATAAACAAACTATACAATAGAAGGAGGAAGCTACTAAATGATAGAGCAAAATCCCAGAAAGGGAAGGCATCACTGATCAGTATTAGCAAAAATCTACGGGCACTCATAAAATTGTCTAAGGCCAGATTCGAGAGAAAAATTGCACAGGACACTAAGGATAATCACAAGGCTTTCTTTAGTTATGTTAGGAACCTGGGTGGTAATTCCCAGATATGCTCAGAATTAGTCCAAAATGACAAAAAATACACTGAACCCACAGACATTGCCAACATCCTAGCTGACCGGTTCAGAGCAAACTTCCCCCCCCCACCAAAAGGGCAAATATCTATCCCAGCAGAGTGCTGCCCCCCTGACATCTCAGATGCTCAGGTAAGAGCGGCCCTCTCCAAAGCAAAAACACAGCATCAATGGGATCATACGGTGTCCCGGGCTGTCCTACATGAACTCCAGAAGAGCTAAACCCAAACATAAAACTACTGTTCAATCTCAGCCTTACTACAGGATATGTGCCCAAAGAGTGGCGTACAGCAACAGTGGTCCCTCTCCATAAAGGTGGTGCCTCAACGGATCCTGGAAACTATCACCCCATAAGCCTGACTAGCTTGGTCTGCAAAGCTATGGAAAGGATCATCATGGACCTCATAAATAAAGATATTGGGGACCTACGACACTGGATCCTACCCAGTTCGGCTTTGTTAAGGGCAGATCCTGCCTCTTAAACCTGGTTGATTTCTTTGAAACAGTCACCAAGGCCATTGATGAGGGAAGCTGGTCCACACAGCCTACCTGGACCTCGCAAAGCCTTGATACAATACCCCACTCGGGCATTATAGATAAGCTCACCAGCTTAAATATATACCCCTATGTCACTAGATGGATTGCAAACTGGCTCAAGGACAGAACCCACATGGTTAGAATTGCTGGAGCCATGTCAGACTCCAAACCAGTTACAAGTGGTGTCCCACAAGGCTCAGTCCTGGAACCTCTCTTGTTTGGTATATATTTCTCGGAGGTACAGGCCAACACAGAAGGACTGTGGCTGACCAAGTTCGCAGATGACTGCAAACTGGGAGCCATAATCGACTCTCCAGCCGACACAAGCATCCTCCAAAAGGGCCTCATAGAAACAGACAACTGGTGCCAGAGCCATGGCCTCAAGCTAAATGCCAAAAGTGTATAGTCATCCCCTTTGGCAAAACAAAGTGCCCACAAATTACCACATAGGTGGTAATCCATTAAGTACAGAAGAAGTAATTAGGGACCTGGGGACCCAAGTTGATAGCAATCTCTCATTTGACAACCACGTGGCCAAAGTGGTTAGAAAAACATTTTATATAGCCCACTTAATCATGAAGGGATTCACATCTAGATCAGGGAGGTCATGCCTCTTTACTCATCCCTCATCAGGCCCATAATTGAGTACAATGCCCTTTGGGATGTACCTTACCAGACACCTGCAGCAACTGGAAAGACCCCAAAAGTACCTCACCAAGAGGATCAAAGGGCTCAAACAGATGCCATATGCTGTCCGGTTAAAGAAACTCCAGCTCTACTCAGTGGCATACCGCCTGTTCAGAGGCGATCTGTGCCTGACATATAAAGCCATGTCCAACCCGAATTAATGGACATGCTGCACCTCAGAAAATCCAAATCCCATCGAGCTACGCGCCGAGAGACTTGAACCTCAGCACTGAAATAAATAGGACATGCTGGAGGGACAGATTCATAACCCAGAGGCTCCCTTCACTCTGGAATAAAATCCCAGTCCAGGTTAGGCAGAGTCCCTCATTGACTCTATTCAAGAGGAATCTTGATGAGTGTATGGGAGATCGTAGGTTTACCCCGGGTATCACTTCTGTGTCACTGTTAGACAGAGGCACAGTATACTAACCTCGAAAAAGGGCATAGCAAAATAAATTTAAAATGGGTGGCGAAAGCCAAACACATTCTGGCTAGGCTTATAAATGCCCTAGGGCAGATAGCCTAGTATGAACCTATGAACCTATGAATAGGAGATAGGAAATTCACCCCGGGGATAATGTCAGTCGCCCTGCTAGTCAGGGGTCCAGAGAAATAAATATTGTGGGAAGAAATATCCAGGGAATTGTTATGGCTAGGCTTGTATAGGCCCTAGGGCCAATAGCCTAGTACCAACCTATGAACCTTTACCTCTACCCAATGTATAGGGTTTCAGCCTGAGTACCTCTAGTGACCAGATGTATTCTGTTGGGGGCATTTACACAGACACACACACACACACACACACACACACACACACACACACACACACACACACACACACACACACCTACCTTACCCACTCGGAAAATACATCTCCCAGTAAAAACAGCCAGTCCATACTCCAATTTTCACCCAGGCAGCTTCCGAACAGCTAAATAAACTGCCCGTTACTCAGCAGCAGCTAAATAAATTAAATCCTTCAGCAGCAGCTTCCGAAATTAGCAGCAGCTTAAATAAATTCCTTCAGCAGCAGCTTCTGAAATTAGCAGCATCTAAATAAACCGGCTGTTCCCGCTCACAAAATTAAAACCAGCCAGAAACTCTATGTGAGCTCAACAGTGACAGGAGCTGATGTCATCGCTCACATGAGCTAAAGCGCAAAAATTGAAAATAACTCAAACATAAAGAATGGGACAGTTGGGAGGTGATCTGCCAAAGTGGGAGGGCTCCCATACCCCCTCGCTCTATGGTTCCTGCGCCCATGCAGATATATAGATATATATGCACATATAGTTATAGATATCTACATATATATCAACATAAATATATACATATATATATATATATACATATATGATGTACATACATATATTATATATATATATATATATATATATATATATATATATATATATATATATATATATATATATACATATATGATGTACATACATATATTATATATATATATATATATATATATATATATATATATATATATATATATATATATATATATATGGGTCTACTGCTTTACATCGAAAATACACTTTTTTGAAATAGAGCAGTAGACCCTACACTTCAGCGAAAGTCCACTTAAATGAAAGTGCACTTTCGCTGAAGTCTAGTTCTCCGGGCTACTCAAAAAAAAATACTAAACCATGTTTTTGCAGGGGGGCAAGCCCCCCCTGCACCCCGATGTGGAGGGCTGTGCCCCCTACACCCCCTACTTAAATATACTAACTCTGAGATCACACTACAGCAGGGAAAAGGGAATATTCCCATTCTGCGCTGTAGTGTGACTGCCGGAGTCAATGTTCAATGTTTCACTACTTCAAACAAGTGGACTCGGTGTACTGGGGTTTGAAGTGGTGAAACTTCGAACATATTGATGGATCCCATATATATATGTTTATATATATATATATATATATATATATATATATATATATATATATACAGAGAGCTCTATATATGGCCATATATATGATGCACTGTACAGATGTGTAAAAATACATATATATGAAAATATATCTGTTTGTACATGTAGACATATATCAACATATGTATATGTATATATCCATATCATTGTCATGTGTATACCTTCTCAGATGTATCACACCATATATATCTGATATGTGTATATTTAGATACAACATATGTGATGCAACACCATCTCATCCAACCATCTATCTATGACCTTCGTATAATCACAGAGGACACCTGCAAGATCACAGATGTTGTCATTTACAAATGAAAAAGCTGCCCTCTGCAGCCTCCGACTCTGTCTTGTGTACCATTCCATATGTGCCTGCACCTCCATGACAGCCTGAAACATGGGTCTGGTGGTATCACATATGGCACTTCTCCCAGGTGCACGATGACCAGCGGCTCTCCCATGAGCACTCCAGTACATTTGCCTATGTGGTACCCTGCTGGACATCTAGCTATGGCTGCTGTGCCCAGACACAGCAGCCATATATACCACATTGTCCTGTGCACTGCCACCAGCTGCCAACTGTCCCTCTGCTATGGCCACTGCTAATGGGATATCTATAGGCACAGTGACTGTGTGCGGAGATCTGGTGGATAACAGGGGGGTGTCAAATGATGGCGCAGTCTCAGCCTCTGACAACCCCACCTGTGCCTCAACACACCTATCTTCAATTTCAGTGCTGTATGGACACCAACATCAGATTGCATGCAGGAGGGCCCTGACCCACCTCGCCACCTGTGAGGGGAAAACAAGAAATGCACTCTAAGACCTGTACATCATTGCTTAACAATTCACACACACACACACACACACACACACACACACACACACACACACACACACACACACACACACACACACTGACATTCTACCATAATACCTACCTTTCCCTGAGTTTGTAGACTATCCCAAGTTTATTCACGAAGTTCCCCATCCTGCATCACACTTGGAAACTTACACTCGTTAATACCAATTATTAACATATCATTCTTCTAATTGCCTAGACAAGTGATCACAAAACATGACCTGTTACTCCATTACGCCTTTGACTTGATTGGAGTCAGTTTTACAAGGACTCACTGCTGTCATCCAGTGTTCAACCTGGGTAGGTCTGGACATCATGAGCATGACCCCCATATGTTAGGGGCTACTATGGTCACTCAATAATGTCATGCACTGGAGTTTTATACATAACTAGGGCTCAGTAGATGCAAGATCTGTTTCTCAATCAACTTATTATGTGGACAACAGTAATATTTGAATACACTTACTGGTGTTGTCTAGTAATTCCCCAATGCATCTGTAGTGCGGCATATGTGGGTAGACTTTCACCTTTCTGCTGATTGCAATTTTAACAGTATACCTAGTATTCCTGGTGTCTCATGAGTCGGTCCATGTCCATGTACTGCATGGTTCCACAGGGAAGTAGTGACATATGAACAACCCCACAATCACATACGTGCATACATGGACACTCACACAAACACACACACATACACACACACATCCTACATGCATCAACCCCCCCTACACTCCATCAAATTGAACTTACAGACAATGCAATCTCCCCAGCCCCCCCCCCACCACACACACACACACACACACACTCTTACAAGTGAGGTTGCATGAAGATATTACACACAGGCCTCCCATTACCCATCTGTCAACATGCAAAACATATGGCACTCAACAGCATGCAGTGCAGCTATAGTCAATCCATACTAGCAATGGTATACATGTGTGTGATGCATGGGCTGTGTTCGTAGGTGATGCCCCTTACCCTGGAAAACCCTGCACCCATGTACACAATATTGCTGTGCATCTGTTCGGCACCCTGCCATATACTGTGCACCATACCTCACAGATGTACACACCATTGCTGAATGTGTATTACTGTGTCAGTTATGTTTGCTCTGCTGCTCACAGCCCCTTTGTGTTTGTCTGACACATACCTGGGATGATATGTGGATAGATGTCATTTGTGAATGCCTGATGTCTGATTTACAGATGTCATCATCAGCGGTGCATGTATGATCAATATGATACTATTACATTGACAACCGTCAAACCTTACCATGGCTATGGGGAGTGTACAGACTCTTATTGATATGACTCCGTCTTCCTTGATATGCCATGGGACCACATTACTGCATATGTTAACATTACATGAGCCTGATATGTGACATATGTCCTATACAATCAAATGCAGTGTCAAACAAGTGTGTTAATTGTGCTGATGCTGACTGAGATGCATACACTTCATGGGTGCATATGTGTGCACGCCTTTGTCATGATGGTTTGTTGCACCTACTGTTATGTGTACTACAGCAGTCACTATTCCTGGCGGGGGTATACTAGCATGGACCATCTGCATTTGTCAGTATATGGTCAGTCGTTGCCCTACACATGTCCCCCAACTCTGCATGACTGCAAGTTTAACTCATGTGCACATCCCTTGGAGTTCACACATTGCCGTCACTATTGCTGTGGAGTCAGGGTTATGTCTGCCACAGTTCCTGACCCTGGCTGTGTGTAGATATAGACATTTGTAGCATCCTTTGGATCTCTGCTGCAGTGCATTGTTGTGTCATGATGACAAACCCTCCCCACCTTCAGCATTTTTGCAGATGATTGACAACTATGGCCTACACATACAGTGTCCCAAACACTGAATACCATGTGTAAAAGTCTAGTCCCATCTAATGAATGGCAAACATACAGGTGTACACTGGCACTGGAATGGTACAGATGGGGATGATAGGCCTGAGGTGGAATGAGGCGATGCTTGTGCAGCACATGTATCTTATGTGATACTGTCTGTAAGTTTCCAACGTGATCTTGGTATACCAGTACACATTGCAATGCATGCCTTTTGGGGACCTCTTCTGTTATGCATATGCTACCTATAGAGATGCCTGGGTGATGTTTCCTGTGGTAAAACTGTCACATCTGATTACCCTAACCCATAGGCCACACCTTTGCAGAGTCCAGGCAATTGCTGATGTGGCTACTGCACAGCCAGTACTTGCTAGACATTCCTGCAACCCCCTCAGTGTTGTGGCATGTTACTAGGCAGCCTGCATGACTGGTTTGCTACATGGGACATCATCTGTCTTGGATGGCCATCTGTTAATTTCCTACATCATTCCTGTCCCATACATCCTTGCCACATACATGACTGCAATGTTTGCCATGATATATGCAATGGTGAGGTATGGCTACATGTCCAGCTCAGCTCATGGGTGCTACCTGTTGGGTATGGGGCCCACACCATGTCATGTAGGATGTTTGCAA
>NC_056733.1:1683743710-1683793710 GCF_019279795.1 Protopterus annectens
GTGGGGTGCAACAAGTATGTCCTAATTTGAAATGTCTCAGGCTGACGGTGATGGCCCTGACACTTTTGTCATACCTCTCAACCTCAGAGCAAGAAAATCTGGACAAAGCCATAAACAGAAGTGGGACAAAGGCACAAAAATAAGGACCATTTTTAAATATTGCTCTTATAAACTTAGAATGATAATAGAATAGTAGGTCTTGCATTAGTATGAATTTTCTAAAGGGTAGGACATCTGAAACTCAAAATTTTGTCATTATTTTCTAACTTCAGTCTTTAATGATTTGCCACTAATTTGTCAGAAAACCACAATTTTATGAAAAACTGACCAAAAATGTGATGCAAAAATATAAAATAGCCACACAATACAGCTGGGAACCTGTCAAAGAAGGGGCATTTTTTAATATTAGTACAGTTAACTTGAGCAGCTGACAAAATAAGAGAATCTACATGCATTTCTGATATTAAAAGTAATCTAGAACTCTGATCATTGCAATTATTTATTATTTGTAAACCCACCACATTTTCTTCCAAATTTGTCATTTTGCAGAGGGATTATTAGGGGAGAGCAACATTTTGAGCCAAAACCGGGGACAGTTGAGAGGTTTGGATATACCTAATTATATAAAGCAATTTATTTACTCATACCTTTCAACCTCTTAATGCAGGAAATCTGGACAAGGCGAAATATATTGGGGAACATACAAACAGTACTAAAAATTGCTCTTATATAAACTTACTTAGACAGTTGACAGAATAACAGGACTTGGTTTAGCATGCATTTTTCTGAAGGGTATGAAGTCTGAAACTCAATGTCTGTCATTATTTAGTGACTTAATTCCTAAATGATTTGCCAGAAAACCACAAATGTTATGAGGATCAAACCAAAAATAAGAAGCAAAAAATCTAGTCATTCTGCAAAAAGCTGGAGAGTTGAGAGGTATAGTTCAGCCGGGGCTGAGTTTGCCACCCTTCCTCCCTCACAAAATCATGGTAGAATGGGGCTTCCCCCTGCAGCTATTCCAATGTCCCATTGCTTGGCTATTTCGCACCATTTGTCATAAACACTGTAATGTGTATACTGCTTTACTTCTACGATGATTTGGATTTCATTTAAACATTTTATTTTACATTTTACAGCACAAACACTAATATACATCTGCTAAACAAAGAAATGCAGTTTCACAATGAATCTAGACTTAGCATTAAAACTTCTCTGCCCTTGAAACTCACATTCATTGAAACAGCATCAAAACCCACATTCAAAGAAAATACATCTGGCCTGTGGCAGATAAAGATTAACTTGGGCTGTTTTCAAATCATAGGCCCCTTGCACAGGAAACATACATGTGTTCTTTGATACATCTTCCTGATTGCACTAAATTATATTCCTTGTATAATACAGTACATCTGTTAGAGGGCATTTTAAATGTATTGTTTTGAACATTTTTCCAGTAAACAAGGAAACAAAATGCATACACCAATAATGACAAGACTGCCCAATTCAGAACATTTCCATCATAAAAGTCTACTCAAACTTCTACAATCCACCAGTATCAGTAAATATGCATAATCTCTGTTGAAGTAAAAGTCATCTAAATAATTCCACATTAAAGATAGCTGTAACTACTGAAGAGGTTGCTGCTAGCACAAAATTTTATATTTCATTGTTTCATCTACAAATAAATTGCCTGTTGTTCTTGAGGAATATATTGCCTATGCTACATTAAAAAAATGATAAGCTAGTAATATTGCAATAGGGAATGGATGGCAAACTGATAGCAGGTTCATTGTTATTAGGTATCTCTGCCAAAGAGGACATTATCAGGACTGTAGCATCCACCCCCTTTAAAAGTACAACACAGTACAGTATTGCATTTATATACTGTGGGAGTAGAACCCTCAGTCTTCTGCATCAAAAGCAAGCACACTACCTGCTGTGCTAATAACAACACAAACAGCCACATCATAAGCAGCACTAAACTTCTCTTTAAGCTCTCAGCTTCTTGTAAAATGCACTCAACACTCAACTGTATCTCTCAACTTTGAAGCACAAAAAATCTGGAAAAAGCAAAAATTTATTGGGGGGGGGCAAAAGCCCAAAAACTAGGAACACATTTTAAACATTGCTTGCATAATTTTGGAAAGTTGCTAGAATAAAATGCTGTGTTAACACCATGCATTTCACTGCCAAGTCTTGAATCCAGGACTCTGTGCACTACACTCAGAACAACATACCACTATGCCAAATCAGGTGTTTCTTGAAAGACAGGTAGACTGAAACTTAAATGGCTATCATTTACTGAATTCCATTCTCAGCCATAGCTCTCAATGTCTTAGCACAAAACACCTAGACAATGCCAATAATGGGGGAATGCAGTCCCCAAACATATTCAGTGAATTTAGTTCTCACCATAGGTTTCAACCTGTTAGCACAAAAAAACCTGGACAAAGCCAATAATGGGGGAATACAGACCCAAAAATAGGGGCAAATTTCAAATATTGATCTTATAAACAGAAAATTGCTAGAATACAAGGCTTTGTGTTACCATGTACTTTCTGAAGAACCTGAAGTCTGAAATTCAAATGCCTGTCATTATTTAGTGAATTCAACCAGAACAAAAATGAGGCAAACTTTTTACAAGTGTTAGTGAGTACGGAATACAAGCTGTTGCTATCTACTCCCAAGGTACAGGGTTTGACTCTAGCCACCAGATATGTTTCCTGACTTCATTCTATCTATGGGGGCATTCTCACACACACACACACACACACACACACACACACACACACACACACACACACACACACACACACACACACACACACACAAGAACACCCTTCGATTAGTATAAACAAGTAGTATCTGCTTTCAGTCCAAAGCAGCAGCTTTGTTAATGCCAGAGACATTGCAGTCCAATCTATGCAGTTGTAACTGCATAGACTACTGGGATCTTTGCTGTTGCAGGCTGTCTTCCAAGTCTGGATCTGTGCACATGCCCCAGACTGGATCAGTAGCAGTTTGGACTCTGGAAATGCCGAGAGTGTGCATTTGCAAGTTCCGGACTCAGGTAATGCACAGAGATGCCACTAGTGCACATGCGTGAGCTTTGGGGACTTGTGCTGGTTTTTATTTATTTATTTTTTTTTATTAATTTCTTTTCTTTTGTACAGCTGGGAGCTGCACTGCTTGGGGGGCTGCACTCTTGTAGCCCAATAGCATGAGCCGCACCTGACATTAAATGCTGCCCACATGTCAGAGATTAGCATGCTGATATGCCAGCGGGACAGGGTAACAGCCAGCAGATATGGGCCAGTTAACTGGACATTCTGGACACTTCTGTACACTTGTGGGGTATGATTCTGCATACAGCTTTCTACCACTCCCAGGATTCAAAACATGGCTGTATCTGCTAAAAATAAAACAGTGTCCATCACAGTTGAGTGTTATATAGATATTGCTGTGTATCTCTTCTCTGATTTCTGTCTATAAGTCTCCCGTGGTTTTACAATCTGACCTTGTTATTACAACACTCTTATACAGGGATTCCTAGACAGTTTTATTATGTAGCACAGTGTGGATGACACTGATGAGTAATACCTTATTATTCAGAGCAACTGCTACGCTAACAATGCCATACAAAACCAGAGTAAACAGTACTGGTCCAGGATTTCAATCTTTTATTTCTAGGCACAGTTTTCATATCTGACGGACCTGTTGGGGGAATGTTTGTTAGCACTACCTGAATGGTGCCACACATATTACCAGATTCCACATTAGTATTATGCACATACGTCTCACTCTGTTACTGCACACACTCTGGTCACAGCTTCACAACATGGTGGTGGAGATGGTACATACTCGGCTCTTTACTCTCATAACATTTTGGGGATTTGCTAGAGTGACAGGTTTGTTCTTTTAGATGTCTGACAATCAGTTGTATGTCATTATTTGCTGCCTAAATGTCTGGGATCATCCCACTGATTTGACAGGGGGACAGGGTGAGAGGCAGCGGATATGGGACAATTAACTGGACATTCTGGACATATCTGTACAGTTGTGGGATACGATTCTGCATACAGATTACTATCACTCCCAAGATTTGAACCATGGCTGTGTGTGCTAAAAATACAACAGTTCACATCTCAGTTGAGTGTGCTTTTTGGATTATGTTGTTGATCTTTTCACTGTTTTCTGTGTAAGTCTCTCTCCATTGTACAGTATGACCTCTTTTGATTACAACAGTGATATACAGACATCCCTACACATTTTATTTATGTAGCACAGTAGCACAGTGTGGGTAACAGTGCTTAATACAACAGTACTATTAAGAGATTGCAAACTACATTACCATATGATATCAGAGAAAACACATGCAGTCCAGCAGCTAGACCTTTATTGTCAGGCTGTTAACTTTTTTATTTACATACAACCTATATGAGAGTCTTCCTCCCATATTGTCTGATGTATTCAGTACATGCCTTAAACAATACAGGTTATGCTGGCAATTAACATTCTACTACTTTTAGCTTTATTTCTTATGACAGTACATGCAAGAGTATTACTAGCCTGCCTCGCGACACAACCTCTGCAATCTACAGGCACGGGCTTCCCAGTTCACAGCCCACTCATCTGCCGCTATAAGATGAATATTTAGCCATACCTATCCATAATATACATGAGCTGGCAAATATTATACAGGTAGTGGACTGATACACATGGCTGGGACATCCCCCGTCCTCCTATCCTCTTGGATCTACTGATCCAAGAGTTCCCTCTTTTTCCACTTCAGGTCGGCATAGCGATGCCTGACCTGCTTACTAGTTCGAGGTATGCCAGTGGCACTGGTGAAGTCATGAGCAAGATGGTCCCAGGCCTCTGCTTTATATTGGGAACCCTGGTACTGGCCCTGCAGCAGTCTCTGGTCATGGACTTTAAAAAGGAGTCCTGCCATGACTTTGGACTCCTGGATGCCTCAGTGCTGTGCCTGAAAGCTCACTCCCTCTCCCACATCAGTCATAGTGCCTACAGGAAGAAGCTGCAACCAGTTATAAGATGTATTCCTGCCTGCTGGGTTTAAATAGGGCCAAATTGCCCGCATTTTGCCAGGATTGGATGGTTTTGAAAATGCTTTGTTATGGGCAAACCTACTTAACTAAGGTTGACATTGCTTAAAGAGGTATACCAACGGGCAAACTGATTTAGCTGGCCACACATTGGTTACACCTAGTAAGCAGAGCTGTGCAAAGCTTAGCATTGCTTAATTTTTAATTTGCATACTATTTGCTGTTTGGTATTGATTTATTATTCATTACATGTTATATATGTGTTTGGTATCCATGATTCATGTGTACGTACACTGTATGGGGTCCTTGTGTTTATTAGGGGATTTCAACACTTTATCACAATGACACCTCACATCTGGACTTAATGCAGTACTCCAGTTCACATATTTATGTTATGTAGTAGGTTATACAACATAAAACTGTATATAGATTTCTTTCACGTGTTAAGTTCAATATTCCTATAGTGAGGATCTGTTTGGTGATACCTCAGTGTTATGCACTGCTGTGATGACTTACTGGTTAACTACTGTGACTATAGTGTACAGGATCCTAGGTTCAATACATGCAAGGGCTGTTTATTTTGTTGCTGGGCAGAACAGCGGCTGTTGCATAAAGAGTGATTAAGGCACTTTTAAGCAATTGTAAGTGGGATTGCGTGATGGTAATCAATGCTAACTTCCGGTTAAATATGTTTACAGAGAGTTAGCTTTAATATTGCTTAACCTATGTTTGCATTGCTTACCCCAGCGCAAACTGGCTTAAACCCATTTACTACTGCTTAAATATGCTTACTCCCACTTACTACTGCTTAAATATGCTTACTCCTGCTTATTACTGCTTAACAGTGCTTACTCTCGCTTACCCCCGCACTAATTTAGACAGAAATGTACAATGGTTCTTGGGAGAGTGGTGGATTTGGACACTGTCTATGGATTTATCATTCATTATACATTATACCTTTGAATTATATCACTGATTCATGTGTACATATACTGTATGGGGCACTCGTGCTTATCTATGGATTTTACAACATTATTACAATGACACCTCATATCTGCATTTAATGCAGTACTGCAGTTCACAAATATATGTTATTTAGTATGTTATGCAACAAAACATATTGTTCATAAAGTGATTTGACATGGAAAATGGAATGTATTGGAGTGAGACTCAAACCAGGAATGACTGCTCGTAAGGTGAATGCTCTGACTACTATACTATTGCAGTACTGCTTCATCTGCATATATCTTGATATTTATCTTCTTGTGCCATTTATGCTACAGTATATGTAGCTAAGCAATGGGCAAACCTGTGTACCTATTGTTAAATTTTATCTGTCTGATAAAAAAAATTAACTTGTTTATATTATTATATTTTTACTATTGCCCTTATAAACTTGAGGGGGTGTTGCTGTGGATATGCAACCCCTTACTGCTCAATTTCTGAGTTGTTTGGCTTCTGCTGCATACCTACAATCAACTGCATTACTAGCTGAGTTAACTACAAACTTGCAGTGTTAAAGATTCTACTGCATTTTATTTTATTTTTCTGTGTATTAATTGTTTCATTGGTCTGTGTCTCCCTGTACTTTTTTTTTCTATTTAATTGCTTCATAGAATACTCTGGTCTCTATCTGTCTCTGCAGTTAGTTTCCCGCCTACCTTCCCTGTTCTTGTTCTGGTATGAATCTTGGTGGCTTTGGAATTGCCTGCCCCTCCTGTAAATTTGTGTCTGTACACTCCTCCTGGGTCTATCTCATTTGCTCACTCAACCGAGTACAGTAAGATCATATTTTGACTTCAGACACTCCTTCCAGTCCCATCTGTTCAGCTCTATCCCAGCTCTATTCCAGTCTAGTGTCACTAGCTCATTCTACCTAATACAGAGAGAACATTTGTGAAGGGCAACCCGCTTAGGTCCTTAATTTTGAATTATCTTCTGTTTCTCCTTTTTCCCTTTCCACTTTCCAAAAAAAATTTTTCTAAGTGTGTTTCCTGCCATTCCTGTAACTGGTTTAGTCCAGATACAGATTTGCTGTAACCAGGACTGTTTGTAAGCTTCTGAGCCTCCAAAGACTTTCTGTGTTTGGAGGGAAGCCTTCTAGCTTAGCAGTGAGAGTGGTAAGCACTAGGTTGCCTATCTACCGCAAGAGTGGTTTATGGCCCAGAAATTGTAGTTTATTGGCTGTTTGGGCAGTTTTTCCATCTCTTTCAACATTCTGGTTTAAAAGCTCGCATTTGTGCTCATTTCTCACCTTTCCTGTAACTAGTCTCGTCCAGATACAAATTTGCTGTATCTAGGACTGTTTGTAATCTTCTGAGCCCGCAAGCTTTCTGTGTTGGAGGGAAGCATTGCAGCTTATCAGTGGGAGTGATGAGTACTAGGTAGCCTATCTACCACAAGATCCAGGTACAGATTCTTAGTTTTAGCACTTGAATTTGCTTATTCATGCTCAGCACTTGTTCAGAACTTGTTGTTAGCACTAAATAAGCTACAAATTACTGCAGCACTCAACCTTCATCTTCACCTAGAGGAAAACTGTTTTTGTACTTACTTTCCTCACTTGCTAGTTGAGCAGCATAATGCATCCGAGGTTATCCAAGTGCAACTAACTCTGGGCAAAACGGAAATCCAAACTGTGGCTTGCTAAAAATCCCCCACCATGCCCCAGGATTCTCACTCCTCTTTTCTTGATATACTGGAAAATATTAGGGTTCAACCAAACACCCTAATAATGGGCGATTTCAACTACCTCACCATTAACTGGGAAAACTACTCATGTAACAACTCCTTTTCTCAACGCTTTCTGGAATTTATAAATTCCAATGCCCTGGATCAACATATTCACACCCTCACCAGGGGCAACAATATCCTAGACCTAGTCTTACCAGCATGAGTGACCGGTGTTCCACACCTGAAATCAACTCCTTGTTGGTCAGATCCGACTATAAGCTAATCACCCTAGATATCCACATCCCACCCCACACCCACCATTAAGGAAACCACTGTAAAGAATTTCTCCAAAGCCAACTTCATGCTTCTTAAGACAGAAGTGGTGAACTTCATGACACCCATGCAGATGGACAACACAGTTATGACTGCTGAATCCTACACAAATGCACTCTATAAGCACTTACACGAGTGCATGGATCGTGCTATCCCAAACAAAACCAAGACACTATCCTCCAAAAAAAAGTTAACCAATCTGGTGGTGCCCTGCCATAAACAAACTCTATAACAGAAGGAAGAAACTGTTGCAAAAGACAGTAAAATCCCATGAGTGGAGGAGCTGCCTGGTCAGCCTCAGTAAGAAGCTGAGATCCCTTAAAAAAAGATCCTCCAAAGATAGCTATGAAAACAAAATCACCACTGCTTCTAAGGGCAACCAGAAAGCATTCCATAGCTATGTCAAGAATCTCAATGGCAACACCCAGATCTGCTCTAATTTACAGCACAATGGCACAAAAAATGTAGAACCAACTGATACTGCCAACATCCTGGCAGATAGGTTCAGTGTTATCTTTACTCCCTCTCACCCCCTAAAGGGCCCATATCTATACAGGAGGAATGCAGAGTCCCTGTGATCACATCTATGCAGGTAAAAGCTGCACTCTCTAAAACCCAAAACACAGCATCCATGGGACCAGACAACATCCCAGGCTGCATTTTACACAAACTTCAGAACGAACTGGCTCCCCAAGTAAGCACCATGTTCAATCATAGTCTCACGTCAGGCTTTGTGCCCACTGAATGGTGCACAGCAACAGTTATCCCACTCCACAAAGGGGGAGCCACCACTTATCTTGGGAACTATTGCCCTATTAGCCTGACGAGCTTGGTCTGCAATGCCGTTTAATGTATTATCATGGAACTCAGAAACAAAGACATTGGTAACCTCCAAACTCTGGACCCCACCCAGTTCGGGTTTCTGAAAGGAAGATCATGCCTTCTGAATCTGATCGACTTCTTTGAGGCAGTCACCAAAACTGTAGACGAGGGTAAGGTGGTTCACACAGCCTATCTTGACCTCGCCAAGGCTTTTGACACCATCCCCCATTCTGGAATTATAGCTAAGCTCACTAAATTAGGTATAAATTCCTATGTCACAAGATGGGTTGTCAACTGACTCACTGACAGAACCCACTCTGTAAAAGCTGCAGACTCCAAATCTGACTTCAAACCAGTGACATGTGGAGTACCACAGGGTTCAGTCCTGGGACCTCTCCTGTTTGGTATCTACTTCTCTGAGGTACAGGCTAACACAGAAGGCCTCTGGCTAATGAAGTTTGCAGATGACTGCAAACTAGGAGCCATAGTTGAGCCCCCAAATGATGTGGACATCCTACAGAAGGGCCTCTCTGAGACAGATGCTTGGTGTCAGAGGCATGGCCTCAAGCTCAATGCCAAAAAGTGCATTGTCATCCCCTTTGGTAAAAACTCTGTATTCATGAATTACCACATAAATGGCAGTCTACTTAATGCTGAATGTGTGATAAGAGACCTTGGGACCCAGATGGATAGTAGTCTCTCCTTTGATAATCACATCACCACAGTAGTCAGGAAATCCTTCTATGTGGCACACCTCATCACAAAAGGGTCCTCATCCAGGAAAAACGAGGTCATTATTCCCCTCTACTCGGCACTCATTAGACCCATTATAGAGTGCAATGCTCCTTTTGGAATGTACCTCACAAGACATCTGCAGCAGCTGGAAAGGCCACAGATGTACCTCACAAAGAGGATTACTGGCCTCCTACAGATGCCCTACACTGACCAGCTCAAAAAACTCCAGCTTTACTCTGTAGCATATCACCTACTCTGAGGCGATCTCTGCCTAACATATAAAGCTATGTTAAACCCAGAGCTGTTGGACATGCTACATCTTAAGAAATCCCAATAACTCCGAGCTACACGCTTGAGGGACCTAAACCTTGTCACCACAATAAGGACATGCTGGAGGGATAGATTCCTGTCCCAGTGACTTCATCTACTCTGGAACAAGCTACCCATCTCTGTCAAGCAAAGTTCCTCATTAGCACTCTTCAAGAAAAATCTTGATGAGTGGATGGGAAATAAAAAATACACCCCGGGGTCACGTCTGTGGCTCTGCTCAACAGGGGCACAGGTAATTAACTTTCTTGAGTGGCGTAATCCAATGAACATTGTTGGCTAGTCTTACTTAGACTTTTGGGCCAATAGCCTAGTACCTACCTATGAACCTATTACCCTATGAACCAATGAGCAGTCTCGCTCATTGTTATAGCTATACTACAGTTCTTGATTGCAGGAGCATGTATATTGTGAGAGCTCTACTCTCAGACATGCCCCCTGCACTCATCCATGCTCCATGTCCATTTAGGAGCTCAGGCAGTGTGCCTTCATTCATATGCAAGGCATGCTGCCATGCTGCTCCTAAAGGTCACTTCGGTGCAGGACTAAGCTAGTTACTGAATCTGGGGCTTCATCAAGAGGGAGGGTTTTTACAGGGTTCCAGTTCATATCTTTTAGTAAGTCAGAGAAAGCTAGAGGGTTGAAGTTTTTTAGGGTACAAGTTGTGATGTAGACATGGTGAAGATGTAGGGAGGATTTTGAGCAACAAGCAAAGGCAGGGAGATGATGACTTAGGAGTTGAGTAGGGTGCTGTTGTCAGAAATGGGAGTTGGGGTGAGAAACTAATATCCAGTCCAGAATGCTACCAGAGTTATCTTTATTACATCTGGTAGGAGACATAATTATTTGGGTGTAGTTGTATAGGTTTATATTCTGAGGTGATGTAGGTGATTGAATTGAAGTCCAGTTTATATTTACATTACCTAGGAGTATAGTCTCATTGCTTATGTTGGATGAGAACCAAGAGAGGATGTTATTTCCTGGTGGAATATAAACAGCAGCTATACATATGTTTTTATCGTTAGGGTATAGGCTCGGTAAAGGGTGTCACTGTTAGGGAGGAGGAGAAAAGTAGGGCTACTCAACCACCTTTCTTTAGAGTTCTGTCATTTCTTATAGGTTCATACTAAGCTATCTGCCCTAGGGCATTTATAAGCCTAGCCAGAGTGTGTTTGGCTTTCGCCACCCATTTTAAATTAATTTTGCTATGCCTTTTTTTGAGGTTAGTATACTGTGCCTCTTTCTAACAGTGACACAGAAGTTATGATCTTGTAGTTGGGAGAAGTAATTTTGGAATCTTTTATGTGGGGTTTTAGCCATGTTTCTGTGATAGAGAGAATGTCAGGCTGGTAATGAGATGGCCAGTCATGAAGGGTAGGAAGTTTATTGCATAACGTTTGGGTGTTAATAGTAGCCAAAAAGCGATATTTATGGTGAGAGGGTGAGGAAGACAAGTTAGGGTTAGAAGCATGGTTGACCAAGGGTGCAGGATAAGGATGTATGTCACCAGAGAGGAGGACAGAGATTAGTTGGAGTAGGAGGGAGTCAAGATCTTTAGATTATTTGGAGTTGGAGTTGAGAGCAGGGTAGCTGGAGAGGTATAGATTGTGAGGGATTGAGACTGTATTACAGATATCAGGAAGAATCTTTCTAGTAAAGAGGAGTCATTATAGTAATAGAGGTGAGGAGAGATATAAGTTGACAGATGAGATTCTTTTAAGGAATGTATTGAAGTTGTATGATAGATAGGTGTGACAATTGTGTAAAAAAACAATGGGAAAGGACAACAGGCCTTACAGCTGCAGGGAGCAGGGGAAAAAAGTATTGAAAGTTATCTAATACAATGACTGGGAATATATTGCCACCTAGTGGCGTTCCTGAGAAAAGCAAAATGTAGAATCTATTTATTACAGGGAGTGAAATGGCTGGAGGGGAGACAGATGGGAAAAGAGATTGCTGTAGAACTGTTAGTGTGCACGCTGTGGGTTAGCAATACAAACATCTTAAAAAAATAAGCTTTAACAAAGATTATTGCACATACACGCAGATGGAGGGGGTTAATTTTCAGAATGTCTCTGGATTTCGTCTTTGGGGAGGTATGTTCCTCAGTCGAAACAGAGATGTAGAAGGTGGAAACCAGAGAGAAACATACCTGAGCAAGCTGGAAAAGAGAGAAGTATTTTAATATAGAGGCACAAAAGAACTGGGAGAGGCAGTAATAGGATAAGTTGGAGAGATCCAGTTACATGTGATAAGTACAGCACAAAAAAGGGGGAAAGACAGTTCAGAACAGAAATATGAGAGCAGTTCCAGGGAGAAATAAAAGCATTAGATGGAAGCAGCACAGTTAAATGCAATTAAATAGGCAATGGGTGCATATGCAAAAACAAGTTGCTCTAGGAGAACTAACAGCAGCAGGTACTTATTCACTATACAGTCAATATATACAAATACAAGTTCCTCTATAAGAACTAACAACAACAGCATATTCACTTTGCAGCTAACAGATTACAGCAGGAGCTAATGCATTTTACAGCCAGAAGTGACAACAGCAGAAGTATTGCACACATAAGGCATTAGTGTAGAAAATATTTTGTATATCTCCCTTTGCCACACCAGTTGCAAGAGCTAGTCAGGGGAACAACACATAAAGTGATTGGTGGTACTGCATTTAGATCCTGTACGTATTTCACTAACTTCTCTTATATTAATAGGGGTGGTCAGACTGAATCATTTAGTAATGTCAGAGCATGCTGAGTGCGTGGTATCATAGCAGGGCTGAAAGATATTTTACAATACACTATATGGGAGGAAAGCACTGCTTGACATGCTCTAAGCGTTAAGTGCCATTGAAAATATGGTATGCTATTAAACTGTATTGTAGGAATCAGTTAGGTCAGGTAGCAGAGTAGAAATGCTGAGTACTAAACAGGAGCAGAGACTAAACACATAAAATGCTCACACACATTTAAGAGTGAGCTTAGATGAGCAGGCTCTGACCAGCGATGATGTGGGCAAGGATATATAGTACATATATACATATAGGATAAGTAAGCGTTTGCCACACAGCAGCACGTGCGTTATCACATGTAAATGCTTATGCATATTAGGAAAGCAAACTAATTAGGGAAGTTCTGACCAGACTGTGCACAGGTAGAGTCTATATTGTTAAAAAAATACAAGAAATAAAAATAACTTTATACCAGCTTCAGAGGGAGACAGTGAACATTGTTTGATGGATTTATCTGTTTATTCTTATTAATGTTTTTGATTCAGGGGAAGAAACTGCTGAAATGGATTTTATAGAAGATGTCAATGAAGTAAGTATTGTTTTGGGTGTGGGTTATGAAAATATTTAATTGCCAGTGTTTAAATCAAAACATACTTTCCTACCTCCAAGATATAACATGACTATTAATAATTTTGAATATCGTCACAGAATAGAAATTAGAAAAGTTTTTCGAACATGCCAAAAAATAAAATAAAAATGTTTTAAATTATCTAAAAATTGTCAGTTCTGAAAAAACTAAGAAGTTTAAAACAGCTGATAAAGGTGATAATGAGGTGCTACCTGAATAGAAAAAAGTCCTTGAGATGTACTATATTGCGTTAAATAAAAACTCTGAATATGAAACAATGCAAAGAAGCAGAGGACAGAATATAATGACAAATTATTTGAATAATTAAATAGAGGGTAGATTTAGGCTTCCTTACCTCAGAAGATAAAAAAATTAGCATGTGAAAAATGCCCTTTAGATTAAAATTGTTATACAGTACCAAAAGCAAACAAAAGTTGAGTGACTCCCCCTGGGCAGGTGACACAGTAGACATGTTAAAGCTGAAAATTTGAAGAAAGGACTATTTTTGGCGTTCAGTGTATTCAGCTG
This sequence comes from Protopterus annectens, assembly GCF_019279795.1. Taxonomy (NCBI): domain Eukaryota; kingdom Metazoa; phylum Chordata; order Ceratodontiformes; family Protopteridae; genus Protopterus; species Protopterus annectens. Next base: position 1,683,757,554 of record NC_056733.1, read on the forward strand.
TCCAGCTCATTCTGAGTGAGCATCAAGAAATAGCACATTATCTGGAACAGGGTAATTTTCCTTCATTAATTTAGCCCTCATGGCCTTTTTCCTTAATACTACAATATATTTAAATTTAAAGGCAATACTTTTTAAGCCAAGAATAGAGGAGCAAAAAGGTCTGTTAAGAATAATAATCTATCGAATAGCAGTATATGAACAGAAGTACTGTTAAGAAGATTTTTCTGGCTTTATTTTCTTGGTTCTGAGCAGATGCTATTTTCCATGTGGATGTGAAAAAAATTTAGCTTTATATAAGATGGAGGCTAGATTTACTTTGAAGTATAAGAAATTAACCCCAAGGGGTCTTAACAATGATATACTATGGTAAAACATGATTCATTAAAATATTGGTAAAAGAGTGATTTGGGAAATATTTAGCACTATTTCAATATTTCTTTAACAGTACAGGACATAAATGCCTATATAGGTTGGATAAATATTTGATTTATATGACTTTTGCACTACCAATCTTAATGAAAGAAAGACAAAAGGGTAAATGTTACACGTACCACACAAATAATAGTTGAGCTCATGTATATCTTACTGGTGACTTTTTTCTTTAAAATTTAATTAATTGGTAATTAATGAACTAATGGAATGTATATAAGCTGTTTTGTACCACAATGTTAATTTATGTAACCTCATCTAGAAGGCTGGTTTGAAGAGATGCTAGGAAGCAATAAATAATTATTTTACGAGAAGCAAGTCTGTGTGACTTTTAAATTAGAAAATTAATTTAACAACATATTTATACATTAAAAAAAAAACATTTTTGCAGAGGTCAAACACCTCTGCATCTCCATTGCTACATCTTTGGCCACACAACCACTACTAAATAGAAAAAAGACTTATACATACAGCACTGCATGCACACAGGTAGAAACCACATTGGCAACAGTTTACTGTTACAAACAGCAAATGCTGAGTTCAAGATCATTAGGTTAAAAATCAGTGAGTTATAACCTTGTCCTTTATACTTAACATCTAAGCATAATTACAAGAAATTAATTTTTTACATAATAGACACCCCACATAATCTATATTTATTTTATGTTTATTACAGTGTTAAGGTACAGTTTGTTTTATGACATCAGAGGAATTGTTATTACATTTTTGGGTTCAAATCTAAAAGCTGTTTCTTCACTATAACCCTATTTTGTTGTTTCTTGTCATCACAGTTGCATGCAGTTTCACATTATTACACTCCAAAAGATTAACTATGAGTAAACTGAAACAAAATTATCACTCAGAAAGAATGTCATGAATGATTATTGGCATTAAGTCATTTTATGTATACCCCTTGTATAAGCAAGAAGTCCTTTATTAATATTGAGTTGTTAGACAAAGATCAACCCACTCAGTCAAAACAAGAAAATAATCTTGCAGAAGGCTTTAACAACACAATGGAATATTATGATTCGGTTTCAAAAATATGTATAATTAATGCATCTAAAATAATGTTTATCAAGAAAGACGGAAGTGAATACTGACAGGTCATAAACTGAAGTTTAACAGCAGAAAGAGGTAAATACTGACCTGTCATAAACTGAAATAAAACAGGAGAGGTTGAACAATACCTCTCTTCACAGAGCCATTTTACATACCATTGCTTGAGGACTGCCTTAATAAAACTTCAGTCATAAATGCAAATGTGGATAGGTAATTTCTTAGTTTGTTCAAAAATAGTGTACCTGGACGTTGGGATGTGACATACATTCTATAACAGTGAAATTTGTACAGATTCTACACAAAACATTGCACATAGTTGTGCATCACTGCTCACATCAATATATATGAATCACAATAGTTACAGTGCATTTTGATGACTGTTGCTTTGTTCAATAAACACTAGGGACGATCAAGATCTTTGAATGTTCAGTTTGTCGAATGTGTGTTATGTTGAAGTGCCATTTCTTTGAATGTGGAGAGTGGGGTTTGCAAGGGGATTAGAGTGCATACATAGGCTAAGGTTTAGGAAAGGGTATTGGTGCTGTGTGTTTGCATGCTAGTGTGTGTGTTTTATGGGTAAGGGTTGGGTTAGGTAAGAGGTTAGATCTTATGTTTGTAGAGTGTGTTGGTGCATGCTTGTGTATATGAGTGTGTCTTGTGTAGTGGCAGTGTTACAGGAAGTTTTTTTGTTTAAAGTATGGTGTGGGATAAGTGTCGGGGTAATGTCTGGGACAGGTTAGGGTTAGCATGCATTACTGTGGTTAATGTAGTAGCAATATTAACGCTTTCTAATGCTAGACTGACAATCAGCAAGCAACATCTATAACAAGATTGCAGTTTAAAAGGATAAACTGTACTTTATAAGTGAATATATTCCAGCTCCATTGCCGTAGTGGGATAAAGCCAGATTCTAACTGAGGCAACCTGAGTTTCATTGGTGTCTTTGATGCCTGTTGGAGCTGGTAAGGTAGGGGGAAGAAAAGATAACATGAGTGCTAGTGCATCTTTCTCGGGGGGGGGGCATGACTGATGGTGGTGCAACAACTGCAGTGTGTGGGTGGGGGCACACCAGACTGCATTCTTTGGTGGAGGGCAGAAGACATGAGGGCAAACGTGCTTGGTTAAGTAGTGGGTAAGTTGAGAGGGAGGTGCATGCTTAGCATCAGGCTTTGCTATGTATGCTCCCTGTAACAAGTCTAGATTGCAAAGATCAATCTCTCTGAGGTATGCCAACATGCAGCAGCATTAATATAAGCAGTTCATGCAATGTAATCATCAACTGCAGCTGTCTGTTTAACCACATTCCCATGACTCTCACATCCCATTATGAAGGAGGCTGGCAACACAGTCTTGAAAAGTATACAAATACAGGACAGACTCACTGCCTCAAAAAAGATAGATTGTGTGGCAGGAAGGAGGACTTCGGGAGGAGGCACACTTCCACAAAAATCTATCTTTTTTTTAAAGTGCAAGCAACAAAAGAAAATAAAAGAACGTATTAATAAATAATCCTCAAGTATTTTTGTATGCTATAGATAGGAAATGAAAAAATGCAACCTTTATTTATTCTTCCATTCTTTGATAACTAGCTTACTGCAATAAGGATTGCAAGGCTGCCATAGCCTATCATAAGGCAAAGCAAATTTTGGATAGGATGCCAACTCATTTTCCGAATAAGTATACTATGCTGATACACACACACACACACACACACACACACACACACACACACACACACACACACACACACACACACACACACACACACACACCTGTGACAAATGGTATGGATTACTGGCTTCCCTGCATAATGTCTGCATGTGGAATTAAACAGAAGACTGTATCAAAAACCCATACAGAGATACAGATGACAAGAAAATTCCATAGAATGCTATCCATCCAGAAGCTAAACTGAAAACCTAGTGTTACATGGAAGCAGCTCTAACTACAGTACAACTGTACCATGTGGAATGCCTTTTAGATAAGCTCAAAGTGTCATCTTCAATTTATTATACTCTATGTAGAGCCAGGAAATATTTAGAGAAGACATGCTTTTAGGAGTATCATGTATTTATATGAATAAAACATCATAACATCCTGTATTCTTTTATACAATTACTCTGGCAGTATGGGTGACAGACGTATAGAGAACTCTACAGATTTGCGGGAGAGATGGAATTTAATCATACTAGATATACCCAGCCATTGCCTTCTGTTTTTATAAAAGTTCTTCTGTGTTCATTTGTTTTACAATTTCTTTATCCAATACTTTGTTATCACTGCAAAACACAAGTGAACTTGAAAGACTGAAGAAACTGTTGAACAGTGGGACAAGCAGCATTACATGACAAAATTTGCAATTTACAGTGCTGATTGTCACAGAAAAGGTAGAATGAGAGCCTCCATACTTCATTTTATTACAAATTGTTACAGTTTGTAGTAGACTGGGCATTAATGTTATTAAAATGCAACAGAATGCTGGTGCATTTGAAAGAAAACAACTTTAAATATGCTACAACGTCAGAGTCCATTGCAAAATATAAAAAAAAATAAATAAATGGAACATACTTTAGGAATAACATTTATTACTTGTATCAATTATGGCTGCAAACATAAATTGAGGAGAGATTAGGCAGATACTGTTTAGGTATTATGTGTTATATATAGAGACAAATAGATTTTTTGTAGCATTTAGTATTTTAGATTTAAAATGAACTGACAGTACCCATGTAATCATGGATTCTTAAATAGACAAGCTGTACAATAATGTTTAGATACACAATGCTTTCTGAGAAGTGAAGAGGACTGCACTAGTTATTTTCCATTTCAGAAAACATTTAAATTAAATATGACTGGCATATAGTTGGTGAAGCCTGTCTTCCTGCACTTTTAAACCAGAGGTGGTACTTGGAGAGAACAGAGTACCCACATTTCTGCAAACGCCATACTAATCAAAGAGTAATCCTGGAGATTAAATACAAAATTATTTTTCAAAGCTAGAGGTAAGCCACTGATATGTGGCTTAATGTCACGTTCTGAAATTGGATTTCACACATTTTGGAACTGAAACTGCAACAGTTGGATGCATTCTTGGGAAATCCATCAGCAGGAAGGCAGAGAGAGCAGAATGGTGGATGCGTCAGCTAATCCTTCCTTAAAAGTCAGAAGGAAATTATCTGCAAAAGAAAATTTCACAGCACAAATAACACTGGAAGTCCATAAAAGGCACCACAGACTTCAAAGCATTTATTTTTTAGGTGGTACTCTTGGGTTTTCTCATTTTCTACATATCTCTGAGACTCTAAGATTCCTTAATGATTATGCCTTAAATCTGAGGCTTCACTTTATTTTTCTTTTTCTTTAAGTTGTTTATTTCTGTCGTGGAACGCATAACTGCATTCTGCAAAGTGCTCATCAGGGCCATTTATTAAGTTTTTCAATGTTCATACTCTTTCTTATAGACCATCAGTAGTCAAAAAATATCCTTTTGTCTCCTTTAAAGGAACACTAGTTGTCAGTATCACATGCCAGATAAGCCAATGTCATCCTTATCAACAATCAAATGCAATGTGACATCCTGTAATTTTAGATTGATGGTGGAAGATACCTTCCTGAACTTATCCGGCATAGCAGTAGATTGTTACATATACAATGCAATCTTGAAAATAATAGTGACATGCAATTTTTTCTTCTTTTTTGTGCATAATCCATGTGATATTTTGTCAGGAATCAAAATTCAGAAATACACTGCTGCAAATATGTAAAGAAACACAGGAGTACATTTTCTGTACATTGTACTTCTTCCTAATGAAGACATACCATAATGACCTCTGCTGCTTGCTGTCTTAGATGTCAAGATACAGTAAATGCTTAAGCAGAGATGATTAGTATTATTTTTATAAAAACAAATGCAAAAAAAAAAAAAAAAAAAAAAAAAAACTAGCTTATTAACTGCAGCTATCTTATTTTATTTATAGATTCAAATGCAACCTCAATGAGCCAAAATAATATTAGTGCTTTATACAGATAGATAGTTCAAAGAGTTCAACAATTTATATAAAGTATTATGTATGAACAAGCTCAAAAGTTTGTTTTAACAAGTATTTGACTGATTTGTGCATATAGAGTGAAGTGTAACATTCTTTCATAGTTCAGAACAGACTAGCCATGTCTGTAGCATAGACAGTGATGTCTTTTGCACTTCATACAAAAAAAACAGCTAAGTAGTCTTACATTTTTATAGCAACATACACTCACTCGGATACACCTACATTAACATGCTTGAAAGTAGTAATTAGCTTTGCTCATTGTGCTTTAACTTGTATCATTGTACAATATTAGTTACATTTTAAAAGACATCCCTCTTCTCATCTTACAGCTGAGTCATACTTAGTCTGACCGTTGACGACAACATGACCTACTCGGACTGGAAATGTGGTAAGATAACACATGAAATTAAATTAAATTCAGTGCATTGCAAGACGTTTTCTTGAAAAGGTCATGCAAAGTGTCATTCTATAAATTGCACTCTATCTTAGAAAGACATATTGATTTATGTTTCATAAGTTTCTACTAACTTTCTTTCTTTTAAGTTAACTCTGTTTTAACAGTGGTATAAGTAACAAAGACCATGTTGCATTATTAAGCTGTTACAATGGCAAATGATATATGAAAATTGTTGATGGATCACTTCTAATAGTTTTCTTGTATGATTCTTGTATGCATTCAAAAATTATGTAGGTACAATATTTAAATAAATCTCAAAGTGATTTTCATAGACATGACAAATGTAGAGGTGATAGTCCAGAAAATCTAAAGGAGAAGGGCAATGCAGTTCATAACAGATAGTTGACCAGGGTTATACCAAATTATGGCCCAGAAAACCAAGTCTGCCTGCATGCAAATGAGTTGAAGTGCCTGGATATCACAACTAATACAATTCTCAGTTAGATATACTGAGTACCCAGGCTGTGTTATTAACTAACAAAGCATTACAGAGCAGTCATACCTGTCTAGCCAGTTATTATGTTTCCACACTAGGAGACACAGAGCCTGATCAGTTCATCATAAACATACCAAATGCAATGTACAAGACAATCTGTAATATAATATAATATAAGAAAAATATACAGACAGCCAAGCATTGCCAGCTTTTTTAACTTTGCCATACCTCTCAACTATCCAGATTTTAACAGAATGTCCAGATTTCTGCCTCATAATTTTTGAGCTGCTCCTCAAAATATATGTGTTTTACTGGCAAATCATTGAGTATTGAAATCATTAAATTATGACATATATTTGAGTTCCAGATGTCATATCTTTCAGAAAATGCATAGGTTTATAAGCGCAATATTTAACGCTTACCCCAGATTTTAGGCTTTTGTCTCCTCTATTTTTGCTTTGTCTAAATTTCTTGCACTTACAGGTTGAGAGGGATGGTCTAGACATGTGCAGAAAACAAATACACACACACACACACACACACACACACACACACACACACACACACACACACACACACACACACACATACACACAGAGCCATTGGAAAAAGTACATAATAAAATATCCAAAATGAGTAAAACATACTCCATCTAAAATGTTCAACCACCCCCCCCATTCATTGTAATAGAGTAAACTGCAGTTTAAAATAAAATTGTTCAGTGCTTTCCCTTTGCAAATGTGATTCCTTTCCATAGACAAACATTGCAAGAAGTTAGAGAACAGATTTTTCATGAATGAATAAAATACCTACAGAAAATCCGCTAAAGTTTAAGACACATGGACAACAGACCTCAAGAACCTCTCTTCTGAGAAGTTAATGAAGGCATCTGCTGTAGCTATTTCATAGCAACTCCAAAAAATAAGTGTAGACTATTCTCTGTTTTGGAGAAGCCAACATAGTCCTGCAATGAATTAGCAGAGTGGTGGCATGCACAGAGGCCCAGGTGTGAGTGTAGTTGAAATATTGCCTAGAATGACAGAATGGGTAGTAAGCTTTAGGCAGAATATTATGAATTGTTTGATTCATTTCTTTACAGCTGCACTGCACTACACTGCACTTTTTCCATGAAAAAGTGAACACAATAACAGCAGAATTATCATTACATAAGTGGATTTACACAACTCATACATGAAATGGAATGCACACACAGAGGTGTTGATGTATATGTGTGACCTTCAGTGGCCAAACAAGAACCTATCAGAAAGCAATGTCAATACACATACACATACTAATTGCATGGAATAATAAATGGTAGGAAAAGTATGAATAATGCTGTATAAGGAATGTCACATTATGCAGAAGAACTACAAACAAATACTCCAGGTAATACATAACATACAAGTATAACAGGAAGAAGGTAGTAAGACAAGCAATTATCACCATGTGTGCATATACACTGCATGGGTATAATGGCCAAATAGTTGGCACAAGGTAGCACTGTAACAATATAACTATATGATAAAAGATGATAATGCAAAGGAAGATTAACATATGCCATGCATATGTGCAAGATGTATGCCAAACCTACAAAGGGGGAAGGGACGTGGACAACGCTCGTCCAAATCAAGGAGAACATGCTGGCTAAGCAAAGTAAGCAAACAATAAAGCAAGATGAAACTATTTAAGGGGGCACACTGCATATGCATGTGAATACTACACAGAGTGGTGTGGAAGTCCACTCAAGCTACATTGAAACAAATGCAAATGTATATCAAATGGGCAGATTGCATTGCTGTTGACAGTAAACATGGCCATGTACAAATCACCACACTCATTAATGTACAATCAGCAAACATCATATATACTGTCATGTCAACATACTACAAAACGTACAAAAAACACTTGTGGTGATTGATATATATATATATATATATATATATATATATGTATATATATATATATATATATATATATATATATATATATATATATATATATATATATATATATATATAGATATATATATATATATATATATATATATATATGTATATATATATATATATATATATATATATATATATACACACACACACACATATATATAGATGATATAGTGATATATATATATATATATATATATATATATATATATATATATATATATATAGGGATCCCCTTTCAAATCTCGAAAGACAAAAATCATGAAAGTTATTTTTGTGAGATAAAAATAAAAAAAGTTAAAATCCTGAAACACTTAATTTTTTCCAGGGCAGGTAAACGCTTGCCAACCATGGGGAAATATGTCCTTTTCCCCACAGTAGTGCGATCCTGGAGTTGGTACATATAATTAGGGGGTATGGGGGTGTAACTCCCCACCTAGGTGGGTTTTCAATGGTGCAGTGTGTAAAGTGTCATTTTGGGGAAGTGTTTACTTGCCCTGGGAAAAATTATGTTTCAAGATTTTACCTTTAATTATGTTTGTCTCGCGAAAATAACTTTTTTTGGATTTTGGTCTTTCAGGATTTGGAAGGTAATACATATATAGATATAGATAGCTATATATATAGATGTATATGCACAGAAATATATATCTTAATATATATATATATATATATATATATATATATATATATATATATGTAGAGAGAGAGATGGGGAGAGAGAGAGAGAGAGAGAGTAATCACTGACCATGGGTATTATTGAGGAAAGGACAGTCCTTTGAACAGTAGTACAGCATAGGTACTGGGATTAATAAATATACACAGTCCAAAGGTATAATGAGGTTTCCATATCAATGTACATGAACCACTGCATATGTACACCAATTGCTAAAATGTGGGCATCTATGCGAATATTTCCATGCAAGTGGTAATATAACAGGACAAAGAAGGCATTCTGCAATGTTGTTAAATAAAGCAGCTATTCTATGGCATAAACATGAGTAGTACTGTGGCATCTATACAATATGTGAAGGAAGACTGCCAATATGTAGCAGCCACATTAATATGATATAACATGGCATGTTGTGGCCAGTGCATGTCACCCAAAACACCAATATGCCAGCGTGACAGCATCACACAATAGTGTCATAGAAATCACAGGGGCAAGGACATGTCATGGTGAAGAGACTAGAAAGAGCAACCTGAAAAATCTACCCATCTCACTTTGTTATGTATGCACTATGGGGAAAATGATTTGTTTGTGAGTTGCTGTCATCCCACACACGTACATTGTGGTTCCACTGTCTGTTGCGTCATTAGCAGAAAGTTATCTGCAAAATTCATAAATGTGACATAGAGGGCCACAGTGTATTGGGCATAGTAAGACTATGCTGCACTGTATGCATTGGAGTACACACATACACACAAATGTAGGGAGAAGGACACTTGCCCTCATGGAGCAATTTATGCATCAAATACAGCATTTCATGGACATCAAGAGGAATTCTACATATTTAATTTGATAATGTGTGTCATGCTCCAGGTGCAACATAATGCAAAATGTCACATGACATCTGCATTGTACAGTCAGTCAGGTATCACATAAGCATGGCAGCAATATACTATGCATGCACAAGTCTGTCTACAGAGTAGAATTGGCTATATTGCAAACACCATGGTGGCAGCAATACACAACTGGATCACACTGACAATACTTTGGTCATGGGGGGGGCATTCTGATGGGGATAAATATAAAATTATGAATAATCTCATGGTCTATATCCTGGAAGGAGCTGTGCATGGGCCATGCCATGTCCTGGAAAAAATTTCCTGTCAAGTCCTTCAACTGAGTCCAAATGACATCAGTCACAACCTTCCAGGTCTGGTTCTGAAAATCTTCTGTCTGTGGTGGTGGTTGACATCTCCTCTGGTGAACAGCAGGGACGACAGCATGTGCAGGTTCAGATCTGTCTTAGTCATCATCATCGCCCCATTCCCCCATCATTATCATTGTCCTTGGACTCCAAGTACTTGGGCAGTGGTCTTGCATGTTCACACGTCTGGTGACAGTAAAAACTACAAGCTCTTTTGGAGAAAGCACTGTTGGAGCCCCCCTGCTGTAAGTTGCTTAAATTGATAGAGGTAATTTCTGTTTTACCTGTTACATTTTGTTTTCTGCGTTAAGAAATCTGCTCTGCCTGGTGTTTTTGTTCTATGTGGTAGATAGACACTTAAATGTCCCAGGCTGTACATTCCACGTGCTTTTTTTTCCATTGATTAATTTGTTTCTTGAGTGATAATTACACAGGTAATATTGGAGGCTTTGTCATTTCTGATAAGATTCAGAGCATGTAAGAGAAAATAGGCAGACATAGTGTTGAATGGCCCCAGCTCAACAAAAACTGTTTGAAGATGAAAGAGGTCTAGACTAACTGAATAAACAAAACAAAAGCTGCAGACCACTATATCAGTATAGCAGTTTAATCACACTGAAATACACTAAATCTAGAAAATGGTTAAGCACTTTCATCTCTTAATGATGGACTACATCAGAACTGGTTAAAACAATCAGCTGCCACCATTTAAATATTCACAAATATCACATGATTGCACCCGATAAATTAATTAAAATACTGCAGCAGGATGTTACATCATACAAAAGTTTAAAAATTTAAAAATCAGTATACCATCTTTTAATTCTGTTTGAAACAAAAGCTGATAAAAATATATTTCAGAGATTGTATAAAATCAAAATATTAAAAGTAATAAATATGTAATCTCCCAACAAGTAAACTTATAATCTAGGAGCTCTGAGTTTAAGAACAGGGGTAATAGATACCTGTTCATTTAAGCCTAAGTTGTTAGCTGCATTCAGTCGTAGTTGTCAAACAAGTTCCCTTAACTGTACTTTAGCTTCCCACAGACCCTCCGAGGTAAGAACAATTTCAGGAATACCAAACAAAAACTTAGAAAAAGTAGCACAATCTTTTGCATGTTTACATAAAGAATTATTTAAATTGTCTCTAGAAATAGCATGCACATGCTTGCATATTCTTTTTCTAAACTGTCTCTCTGTTTTACCTATATAATAACTGAAATGGCTTTTGCAGAGGGGTAGATGTATAACACCTTTTGAACCACAATTTTCATCTCCTAGGGATATTCTAATAGGGGGAACACCTACCATCATTTCTTTTTTCTTCTACAACATAGCAGCACTGACTATAAGTCCAACATTTTCTAGTGCCCTTAAAATCTCTAATAACACTGATTTAAGTCGATGCGATATTTAATGTTTCTACGGGTATTGTATACATATTTAGGAGCATTTCATAAGGTTTCACATTTTTTTTTCATCTATCTTAAAAATATTTCAATTCCTTATTGCAATGTCTTGTATTTCCATAGTATAACTACCAAAGGTAACTACCAAAGAATGAGAAAATGTTGGGGTATTTTCATAAGTCTGTGAAGCTGGAATTGTAGATGTTGAAAGCATTGGTAAAGATATATTACGATAAGTTCTTAACAATGGTGTAAATCTAGTCCCCCCAGCTTTTAAAAACCTCTCTTCTGATGTCGTTCAACAGTTTCGGAGGGTAACCCTGATCCAAAAACATATGGGTTAATAATTTAACTTCCATCTTAAAATGACTATAATTCAAACATATAAAGGTTGTTTTAACTAATTTCCCTTAAAATATGTTCCTCTTGAATGCTTAGGGTGACAACTATGGAAATCCAAAGAATTGTTAGAAAAAGTTGATTTTCTAAAAATCTTAGACAAAAAAAAAAAATCATTGAAATAATCTTTACTTGTTTTCGAATGCATCTTGGTCAAACTGACAAAACCGAAAATGCAAAATATTGAAGTGGCATGTAAGCGAATTCTTTCCCTGGGAACGAATTTGCTTGGCCGCTTCGGTACTTTGCCATTTTTGGCACTGTAGTGCGGTCTCAGAGTTGGTATATTTAAGTAGGGGGTGTGGGGGAAACAGCCCCCCATATCGGAGGGTGTGGGGGGTGAAGCCATCCACTTAATCTCAAGTTTTAATGTGCTTTCTTTTTTTAATCTTTTTTTTGTTGGAACAGCAATTTTTTTCCCTTGGAAAAAAATTGCTGTTCCGACAGTTCGATTTTGTAAGCTTTTGCTTACATGGGGTCGATTAATCACCACCGTTCCCTTACCTAAGCATTCACTAATCTAATATATACCTGTAAGATCCAAATAATCAATCAAATTTGTAGAATGTTTACTAGTACATTTTAAAAATAAAGTAGTTTTGTTGATATAATTAACAAATTCATTATTATTCATTTATATTAGTGCTATTGTCTTTCTATAAAATAAACATGTCATCCAGAAAATGTAAATAAATATGCCAGTATTGTGAATATATTGATCCCATTACAGAAACCTTTTCCCAACTATATAATATGAGGTTGGCATAAATAGGGACACAATAGCCAACCCTTGTACTTGTCGAAAAAAGTCTTCTTCAAAATAAATGAAATTGTGGAACAAAATCAATTCCATCAGGTCAATGATAAAGTTAATAAGCCTATCTTCTAATTTAAAACAAAAAAACAAAATGGAAAAGGTGCCAAAATATGAATACCAGTAACCAAAGTCCAAAATAGCACCCAGGAAGGAGAAACAGCAGTCCACGATCAAATAATGAAAAACACTTCATTAATATATAAAACACATAAACGCTTAATTTAAATCACCACATTTTCATCCTCAGTACAAAGACTTCATCAGATGCAATGTATCCCATGCTAACTTTTTTTTAAAATCCCATCAATTATCTAATTAAAACCATTTTAAACATCAATTTGTCGTTAAACTACTAAAAAAATAAGTACATGCTTTAATAAAATTTATGATTAAATACTTATAATAAGTTTAAAAGTTTTTATAAACCATGTAAGTAAGTCATATTATGTGTAAACCAGGTCTTTATAACAGTCATCAAAACAGGTTTGTATTAGTATTTCTTGTGTAAACCATAAATGGCCACAGTGGTGCAGCGGTTAGCATTGCTGCCTCACAGCAAGAGGTTCTCCAGTTTGATTCTCGGCTGGGGTGCCGTTTGTGCGGAGTCTGCATATCCTCCATGTGGGTTTCCTCCGGGTGCTCCAGTTTCATCACAAAGACATGCAATAGGTGGGTTGGACACTCCAAATTGGCCCTAGGTGTAAGTGTGTGTGTGCCATCTGTGGAAGGTTGGGCGCCGGGCTGGCAACTCAACACTGTAAAACTCCACTGCCAATCATGAGCAGACAGATGATCCGCTGTGGCGACCCCTAACCAGGAAAAGAAGAAGACTCATTTTATAAAAAAACTAATATAAGGCCGTCCTCTAGTGGCCAACAACCACCATTACAATAAAGTCTTCTAAGGAAAAAATCATTGCTTCAGTATTACATGTTTTGCAAAAAAACAATATATTCACTTCATATCACAATTTGCAGCTCTCAATTTTAAAATGGAGGCTACAGAGATGTTCTCATTGAGACCAGGGGGAACATTAGCTTGCAGTGTCATCTGCCACCATAGTTCCCTGTACTCTATTTTTTCCTCCCAAAGCCCCCCCTCTTAGGTCATGTTTACCTTCTTCTAAGACAAAAAAAAAAAAAACTTGCATTCTCACATTCTTTTAGATGTTTAAATAAAGGCATTATTTTCTTTTTTCTTTTTTTGAATATCATAGTGGTGTTTGTAAATTATTTTTTTTCAGTTTTCTCTCTGTCTTCCCCACATAGAAAGACTCACATTCTTCACAAATCACCAGATAAACTAGCCTAAAAAAATGACAATTTGAGGATTCCCTTCCTTCTAGCCATTTATTTCTACAAGCTAGGAAAACTTATTTTTACATTGTGAGCAATGGCCACATTTAAATGTCCCTTTCTTTTCTAACCATATTTCCATGTTTACCATCCTGTTCCAATAAACATTTTAAATTCTGCCCCTTCCTATAAATGACTTTAACAGGTTCTTTGGGAATTTTACCTAGATCTGTCAACCCCACAATCCTTTCCCATTCATTTTGAATGATTTTTCTAACTGAATTTGCACTCCAATTGTACTCCATTATGAATGCATTACTAAAATTTTCTTCTTGACAAGTTCTCATTTCTCCACTATCACGTGCTATGGATTCTCCTAGGATGGGTCTTAACCTTTCCTTTCTCCCTTCTATGGCCTCATTCTTAACATCTTGTTTCACTGTCACTGGGTAGCCCCTTTCTTTGAATAAAACTTCTAGGAAGTTACACTCTTTTTCAAAATCCATTTCTGCTGAGGTCATTCTACTAGCACACACATATTGCCCCTTAATAATATTTCTTTTATAGTGGAATGGATGTGCACTTTCAAAGGGAAGATATGAATTTGAAAATGTATCCTTCCTAAAAATCTTAGAATTAAATCTATTGTTCATTTTACATATTTTTTATCTAGGTACTGGCGTTTTTCATAGGAGAACTTAGGAGTAAATTCTAAAAAATGAGTTGTGTTTCCAAGAAAACTAATAAATTCTTGAAACTTATCTAAGGAAGCTGTCCATAAAATAAATACAGTGGATATAAAAAGCTAACACACCCCTGTTAAAATGCCAGATTTTTGTGATATAAAAAAATGAGACCAGTATAAATCATTTTAAAACTTTTATGTGACCTATAACCTGTACAATTCAATTGAAAAACAAGCAAATCTGTTAGGGGAAAACTATAAAAAAATAAAAAAAAATGTACAAGATGGTTGCATAAGTGTGCACACCATTAAACTAATACTTTGTTGAAGCACCTTTTGATTTAATTACAAATTCAGTCTTCTTGGTAGGAGTATATCAGCATGGCAAGTCTTGACTTGGCAATATTTGCCCACTCTTCCTTGCAAAAGCACTCCAAATCTGTCAGATTGTGAGGGCATCTCTTGTGCACAGCCCTCTTCAGGTCACCCCACAGATTTTCTATTTGATTTAGGTCTGGGCTCTGGCTGGGCCATTCCAAACTTTAATTTTCTTCTGGTAAAGCCATTCTCTTGTTGATGTGGATGTAAGGTCATTGTCGTGTTGAAAGGTGAAATTCCTCTTCATCCTCAGCCTTCTAGTAGATGCCTGAAGGTTTTGGGCCAAAAGTGACTGGTATTTGGAATTGTTCATTATACCCTCCATCTTGACTAAATCTTCAGTTCCAGCTGAAGAAAAGCAACCCCAAAGCATGATAATACCACCAACATGCTTAACCATGGGGATGGTGTTCTTTTGGTGGTGCAAAATGTTGTTTTTGCCCCAAAACATACCTTCTGGAATTGTGGCCAAAATGTTCAACCTTAGTCTCATCAGACCATAACACATTTTCCCCACATGCTTTTGGGAGACTTGATATATTGTACTTAAATCCCTGCCACTAGATACATCTTCCATAAGGTGGTTCCAGTCCTACCTGAATAATTGACAACAGACCCTCCTGCCCGTTAACCTTGGTGTCCCTCAAAGGTCCATCCTAGGACCTCTACTTTTTTCCATATTTATTAATGACCTTCATCTTGCCATCCCCCAAGCCACATGCATACAATATGCTGATGACTCTACACTGACATGCTCAGCCACTTCCTCTTCCGAACTTCACTCTCTTACCCAGAAAGTATTTAACATAGTTGAACAATGGTTTGCACATAGGTTCCTTCTACTAAACCCCAAAAAGACAAAACTCCTTCTCTTCTCTCCTACCCAAAAGTCCACTCCTTTTGATTTCTCAGTTATCTCTACCAATAAAACTATTATATCACCAGACCCAACCACCAAACTACTTGGTATCACTATCGACAATAATCTGAACTTTGATGTCCATATTAATAATACTATAAAAACTGTCAACAAAAAAAAACTTGGCTCTATCTATAGGATTAAAACCTACCTTTTACCTACAGCTAAATCCACTATAGCTCACACTCATCTAATCCCTACACTTCTTTATGCATCACCCATCTTTACTAAGCTATCAAAAAATAACCTTAGCAAATTGGAAATGTCCTACAATAACATTGCCAGATTTGCAACAGGCAACCCATTTAGAACCCACCATTGCATTAATATAAAGCAGCTGGGATGGCTAGAACTACAAAACCTGATTAAATTCCACCAACTAGCTATAGCTCACAACATTCTTTACAAACCTTCCAAAACTCCTATTCTATCAACACTGATCACCCCCTACAAAAATCTGAAATCATTAAGATCTTCTCACAAGCTACTAGTTCTTACTTCTAAACCAAAAAAACAAGGCTGGCAACTCCCTCTTCTCTAATACTGATGGAAAAGCCTGGAATCTCCTCCCTAATGAACTTTCCTCACTTCCCTCGCTATCACTCTTCAAAAATAAATTGAAAGTACACTGGTTATGCCCCTGTACTAACCCTGACTAGACATGTGTCCTTTCATACTTTGCACTACCTACCCTTTCTACTCATAAACTGTGATTCCTTCCGTTTGATCTCAATTCTATCTACCTCATGAACACCACATAGTGTACCAGTATCCTATATAATCCATGCACTCAGCTCTGACGAATTTTTACTGTGTGAACCTGTAATATGCATTTTATTGATTTTTTTTTTTGTTTAGTGTTATAATCTTACCTATTTGTTATGTTTGTTTTTATCATTGTTCTGTCATGGAGCTTATCTCCCCGGGCCTCTACTGAAAATGGACATGTATCCAGTTAGGCTAGCCCAGTAAACAAATGAAAAATAAATAAAATAAATAAATAAAATAAAATTGTTTTGCAAATATTAGCTGGGTCTGGATGTTTTTCTATGTAAGAAAAGGCTTCAGTCTTGCAACCCTACCCCATAGCCCAGACATATGGAGAATACGGGAGTCTGTTGTCATATGTAGTACACAATCAGTACCTGCAAGAAATTCCCGAAGCTCCTTCAGTGTTTCTGCAGGTCTTTTGGCAGCCTCCCTGACCAGTTTTCATCTTGTCTTTTCATCAATTTTGGAGGGCCATCCAGTTCATTGTAATGCCACTGTTGTCCCATATTTTCTCCACTTTTTGATGACTGTCTTCATTGTGTTCCATGATATATTCAATGCTGAGGAAATTTGTTTGTACCCTTCTCCTGACTGATACTTTTCAACAATGAGATCCCTTTGATGCTTTGTAAGCTCTCTGTGAACTAGGGCTTTTGCTGTAGCAGGCAACTGAGTAAATGTCAGGAAAATCCGACTAGGACAGCTGAACTTTATTTGGGGTTAATCAGAGATTCTTTAATTGATGGCAGGTGTGTACCCAAGAAGACTGAATGCTGTAATTAAATCAAAAGGTGTTTCAACAAAGTATTAGTTTAAGGGTGTGCACACTTATGCAACCAACTTATTGTACGTTTTTTATTTTTTATATTTTTTCCCCTAAAAGATTTGTTTGTTTTTCAATTGAATTCTAGAGGTTATAGGTCACATTAAAAGTGGGAAGAATTTTGAAATAATTTATTGTGGTCTCATTTTTTTATATATCACAAAAAAATGGCATTTTAACAGGGGTGTGTAAACTTTTTATATCCGCTATATGTCATCCAGGAACCTTCTGTATAACACCCAACAGTCAGAATACTTAGACTGAAGTGCATATTTCTCTTCCCATTTTGACAATATACGGTTAGCATAAGTAGGAGTGCAGGCAGCACCCATCGCAACACCCTGAATTTGTTGAAAACATTCCCCTTTACTTTGTACTTTAGAACCAGGTCCATTAAGTTTAGGCAGACTAATTGTTCATTATATGTAAAACCCCATCCTCAAATATCACTTCCTCTAATAGTTGCACACCTTCAGTATGAGGGATGCTTGTGAATAAGTCAACTATATCTATTGCAACAAATACAATATTTTCATTGTATAACTCTTGTTTGATTTCCCTTAAAAAATCCCAAGAATCTCTCAAAATAATTTTTTTCTTAAGCCATAATTTCTTTAATTTCAAATTAACTATATCTATTGTAAGAAAGACAATATGATCATTGTATAAATATTGTTTGATTTCCCTTAAAAAATCCCAATAATCTCTCAAAATACTTTTTTCTTAAGCCATAATTTCTTTAATTTCAAATCAACATACTTTGCCAAAGAAGATGATTTTGACCCTTCTGCCATAACTATTGGTCTTGGGGGGGGGGGGTCTAATTCATCTTTATGAACCTTAGGGATTTCAAAGATTGTGGGTATTCTTAGTTTTTCATTAATCCCAAAATTATAGGTATTCTGGTCAATCTGCCCCTCTAGTAACATGTCATTTAGAGCCAGGTCAATTTTCCTTTATGACATTTTAATCTTATTCCTAGATGCACTTGTATATTTACTAGTGTCACCTAGAATATTATTCATTTTTCCTTCGTACATTATAACATCCATTATAATTATCCCCCCACCTTTATCAGGTTTCATAACCCTGATGTCATTATTTTTTTTACTCATTCAAAATTCTTTTCTTTTCAGAATTCAAGTTGTGTCTATACCTAACTTTAAAGAATTATTTTCTGATTTTTCTTCTCCACTATGTCTTCAAAATTTTTCAGTTGCAGGTGTAAAGGGAGGTTATAAGTACTATTCCTTCTCACATTATTTTCATTTACCCTGCTTTGTTGTGGCAAAACTAACCCCAGGTTAAATTTTCTTACAGACATCTTTAAATCTAAGATAACTTTTGCTAAATCTTCATTTTTCTGGGGAATACATTTGAGGCCTTTTGACAAGAAGCTGAAATGCCCATCAACCAGTGCAATATTACTAAAATTGTAAATGTTAAAGTCATTCCTAGTATACCTATAGTTATTTTTAATACTTATTTCTGAAGCTTCATCCAAGTTGTCTGCATAAGTAGGGGCTGTACATTCACATTCACATATTAATATCTCCTTCTCCCCCTCCCCCTTCTCACCCCTCTCTAGTAAAAATGTTGCTGGTATGGGGGGGTTGTTTTTCAGCTTTTCTGATCTTTGAAGGGGTTGGAATTCTAAGATATCATCTAAATCTCCTATATTTTAACTACCTAGTCCTTCTTCCCTAGAGTCATATTCTTCATTTCTGTCGCTATTCACCATATTATTTTCATCATACCCTTTAAAATCTTTTGATTTGGGGTAACTTATACCTTGTCTGCATTCATGCACATCCATAACTAATTTTCTTAGTTTCCTGTTAATAAGTTCACCACATTTGTCATCTATACCTTTTTTAACATTAAAATATTTCTCTTTTTCAGAGGCAATAGTAAAAACTTAGTCATTTTAATGTGCTCATTCAGTTCTTCAATTTCCTTCTGAACCACTTCTTTAAGCCTCTCATTTTCATTTATAATTGCCTTAACTATATCAAGTCCACATTTATTAAACATTTCTAAAAGTTCTGTATGAAAGACACTCACTGGTTGCACATTATTGCAATATTTGCACACATGTAAGCCTTTTGGCACAATGCCTTCAAACAAACACTGCTTTAAATATGCATTTTCAATATTCAAAGTTCTAAACCTAAACATAAGTTTAGACAGTTTGTTCAACTTGTTATTATAAGAGTCAGTCACGGTTTTTACTTTTTCATCATTGTCTCTAAATGTAGGTGTAAAATTCACAAAGAATCAGTCTTTCAGTTCAGTTCTACCTGTATAAATAGAAGGGTTAGGAGTTCCAGTTTGTTGACCAAGTGGGACTTCAGATTCCCAAGTTCCATTCCTCAAATCTTCATCTTATAGCATTTTTTAAAAGCCCTGGTGTCTGGTCAAATTTATTTTCCATTGTTGGAAGGTTGTTTCTATTCAAAAACATTTGTTGGTTAGCAAAACCACCACATGCTCCATTCATTTCACTTCCTTAAGAGTGTAATCCATTAGCTGCTTCCTGGTTCCACCCATTTTGAGGTCTAGATAAAATCTCCACCATTGACTGGCTAAGCATGGTCAGCAAGTCAATCAATTTGAAAAAGCTGACAAATCAGCTTCCTCATCTGTCTGATTTCATCATGCCTGCCTCTTTCTGTTGGTGAAATACCACAATCTCCTTCTATTTTCCAAGTTTAAAACTTTTAAAACCATATGCAGATGAAAACACAGTGATTTAAGTTAAGCATATATGTGTTTTATATATTAAAGAAGTATTTTTCATTATTTGGTCATGGAGTGCTGTTTTTCCTTTCTGGGTGCTATTTTGGATGTTGGTTACTGGTATCTTCTACTTTAGTGAACTCAGTGATAGCTGAATGAAACAACTCAAGTCCTAGTGGTGGGGGATACAGTTAAATGAATGTACTACAGGAATTGAAGAAACATTAACACCATCAATGTAAAAATGAGGTTCTATTTTGCATAAAAATTAATCTTTTAAAATGTACTCCACCAATTTAATGGATCGCATACAATCCTCAAAAACTGAAAGGGGGTATGTTTTGGAATTTGTGTTGCTACAATCAAATGATATGGTGGTGCAGTTATTACATCTTTGGGATATCAAATACTTTAGGAATAAATGGAGTTTTGTTTATCAAAAAATGATGTGTCTATATCAGTTTACTATTAAAAAGTGGAAAATCAAAACAATTTTCCACTTTTTGATGGAATTCATTATCCGAATTTCGTAATACAAAATTTCCAAAATGTCAGAAATGGTAACCGTGGAATCAACATTCAAACACCGGAATTTCCTATGTCGAAATTCTGTATTACCAGTAACACAGTAGTCAGTTTTCTGTATTTATAGGTTCATAGGTAGGTACTAGGCTATTGGCCCTAGGGCCTATATAAGCCTAGCCAAACAGTACCCTGGCTTTTGCGACCCAAGAAAATTATTTTCCTGTGCCCCTGTCAAGCAGAGCCACAGAAGTGATCCCCAGGGTGAATTTCCTATCTCCCATCCAATCATCAAGATTTTTCTTGAAGTGTGCTAATGAGGAGCTTTGTTTGATATAGATAGGCAGTTTGTTCCAGAGTATGGGAAGTCTATGGGACAGGAATCTATCCCTCCAGCATGTTTTGTTTATTGTGGTGGCAAGGCTTGGGTCCCTAGAGCGTGTAGTTCAGAGGGATTGGGATTTCTTTACATGGAGCATGTCCAACAGCTCGGGGTTTGACATAGCTTTGTATGTTAGGCAGAGATCGCCTCTGAGTTAACTATATGTGACAGAGTAAAGCTGGAGTTTTTTGAGACGGTCTGCGTAGGGCATCTGTTTGATTACGGTAATCCTCTTTGTGAGGTATTTCTGTGGCCTTTCCAGTTGTTGTAGATGTTTTGTGAGGTACATACCAAAAGGAGCATTGTACTCTATAATGGGTCTAATGAGTGATGAGTAGAGGGGAACAATGACCTCTTTTTTTCCTGGATGAGAAACCTTTTGTGATGAGGTGTGCCACATAGAAGGATTTCCTGACTACTGTGGCAATGTGATTATCAAAGGAGAGACTACTGCTCTTATAAATTCAGCATGTTTGTATGGAGATGCTCACTGTGCCAGTGCCCTGTACATATGCAAATATCTAGAAACATTGCTTATTTTTATTAAACTCTGAAAGTTTATAGTGCTATTTCTTGTTTTTTTTTTTTTTTTTTTTTTGCACTTCTTTAAAGTTTAAAATTTAAAGTTGCATTTTCAAACTGCTGTAAGAGCTGCTGTTCTGCAGTGAAATACACCATATCTAGTGTTTCTTAGTTAGCATTAGACATCTTTTTGAGGATCCTCAACACATGGGTTCCAAACTGATCATTTTACATTAAGATGGTCAAAGTCTGCACCTTTGTGGCAGGAGAGAGGGCTGATTTCACCTATCTGAGCTGGGAATTACTGGTGGAAAGCTCATTGTGTGCTTATGTGATTGGCCTTAGTGCTTAGCTAGTGTAAAACTTACTGATTTTACAATCGTATATAAGCCTCTTGTTTGTGAGAAGCTGCTCTTCTTGCAGCAGAAGTTACTGGTGCCTTGTATATATGCAATCACCAGAAATTGAAATGTATGTATGAGAACCACCTCGGACCTTTACCTCAGTCCTGTGTTACTCATGAGGCAACTAGTTGTGTGGTAAGCAGAATTTATGCATTTAGTTAGAACTGTATAGATCTACCTTACCTTGTTATAGCACCCATGACTATTGCTGCTCAAGGAGAATCTGATTTGGGTGCTGAGAGCATTGCTGGTTAGGTTAGCTGCAGATTACACCAAGTAAGCACCTTTCCCTCATTCAGTTACAAACACCCTCTACTCCTATCCCTTGCAAGTACACATTAGGACCTACAGCCATGGATGGGCACTTTCCTGCTATTGCTGTATCCAGCTTGATAGACATGGACATCCTGAGACAATGTAACAATTGCCTTATTTATGCTGATAACCATTTAATTTTCGAACAGACAAATACAGTATGTGAGAGGTGTAGTTACACATTGTCATTGAAGGATAAACTCACATACAGACCCAAAAAGCTAGCAGGATTTCAGCAACTTGCACACATCATTTACCACACCCACAAAGGACCACACACATAGACCCACATGCAAGTTATAAAAACCTCAAAGATCTCTCAGGTGTAGTCCTCCAAAACTCTGCATGCACACAAACAAGACAATTCCCATCACAACACATAAAGCCACATCTCATTGTGTCTCAACTACCAAGCCCATAAGGCAAAACACTCCATAACCCAATATTCTTGTCATAGGAGACTCCATTGTGAGACACACTGATGTTTCTCTTACCCGACTAAATACAGTCAGTTGCCTGTCAGGGACCAGGATTCGCCAAACCATGCAAGCACTCAGGTCATTTACCCCTAAGTACCATTATGACTCAGTCATAGTCCATGTATGAATGAATGATGTGAGACATACCTTCTTGGTCTATATGAAGAGAGATGTGATTGAGCTCTTAGAATATGTGCCGCAGGCAGTATGTGACTAGCACTGAGCAGTGTTCTACTGTCTCTAAGGATGAGGCCACAATACAAGCAGAAAATCATTGACTTTAACAACTGGCTTAACTACTGGTGTCATTCCAAAGGGGGTCCAATACTTGTCAGCCTTGGAGGACATGGTTGACAGACCAGATTGCTTTGCCAGGGATGGTCTTCATCTGTCACATCTAGGCTTTCAGATATTGGCCAAACATTATCCACCTCATAGAGCCTTTTTAGATATTGCCAGACAGGCAAACTTTCCAACATAACAAAAGGTACTCAGGGCAAGCTAATGTGTTATTGATCAATACTAGGAGTCTCAACAAGAAACTGTAATATTTATAAGCTCTCCTTACACTGTAGAATGCTGATGTCTGTACAGTTTTCTGAAGCATGATTCAAAGCCATGGAAAGCACTCCACCAGTGCATGGATAAAATGCATTTTATAAATTCCAACCACCCACTGAACATGAAAGAGCAAAAGGCAGAGGTGTACCTATCTACATAAAGTTTAAGCACACCTCAGGGCTTGTCAAAAAATATGATATGCTTGATTTACTCCATGTTCAACTAACCATGGGAAAAAATCATTACCATATTCTTGCTAGCTACAGGTTCCATATCCATAAACCAGGAAACCCATACATCACACTTGAAATTACTAGAATCCCTCACCATCCAGGCCAATACCATACTATTTTTTTGACTACTGCTCCATTAATTGGGGGGCATACATGACCACTAATATGTAGGCCCAAAGATTTCTTGGCTTTGTAAATTCAAATTCCCTGGATAAGATAGTCTGCGCTGCCACTACAGGAACAAATATCCTAGACCTGGTACTCACAAATATGGAGAGTACTGCACCCCCCCCCACAGTGTGATTTCCTCACTAGTAAGATCAGATCACAAAGTGGTCTCCCTTGAAATAAAGGTAAAACTAGTTCCCCAGCTGACCCAAAACATTAAGAACTTCTGCAAAATAATTGACCCCTATTAAAGGATGGCATAGTTTGTTTCCAAGCTCCCTCAAATCCAGAAAACACAAAAACCTATGTTGAGGTGTACACAAAAGATCCATATGACCATATAAACAGCTGTATAGAAAAAGCATTACCAGACCAAAATAAACCCAGGTCAAACCACAAAAACAAGCCACCCTGGTGGATCCCTAGTATTAATAGGGTGTACAGTAAAAGAAAAAAAATCCTGTTGAGAAGTACGAGGGAATGTGCACAACAGAGCAAAAAGTCATTCATTGGTCTAAACAAACAAATCACAGAACTAGTCAAGTCACAAAGCAGACTTTGAGGAAAAAATATCCTCCAAAGCTAAGGATAACCATTAGGCATTTTTCAGCTATGTCTACAATCTTAAGGACAATGACCACCACTGTGTGGAATTAGTTTTAGATAGTATCACCTACACTCAGCCAGAAGACATAGCAAATCTGCTGGCCAACAAACTCAGCTAAAATTCACCTCCATATTGCCTCCAGTTCTCCCCAAGAAATATAGTCAGCCACTCCACTGCCAATTATCACCAAAGAATGGGTTTCCACTGCCTCCCTAAAGCTAAAAACAAGGCTTCTTTGGGGCCTGATAATATACCAGGTTACATCTCAAACAGTTTAAATTAGGCCCATTAGGATCTCTATTTAACCACAGCCTCCAGAATGGCTTAGTTCCAGTAGAAGGACAGCAACAGTCATCCCTCTGCATAAAGGGCGGACCATCTACTTACCTTAAAAATTACAGGCCCATACGTTTGACTATTCTTATATGTAATGCCATGGACATTGAATAATTATGGAGAGGATAAATATTGACGTAGGAAATCCTCAAACACTGGACCAGATCCAATTTGGCCATGCTTACTGCATCTGTTGGATTTCTTTGAGAAAGTCACTAAGGGCATGTATTAGGTTAAAACAGTACATAATGCCTACCTTAACCTAGGTAAGGCATTTGACATAATTCCCACTCAGAGATTATAAATAAACTCACAAAACTGGATATAAATCCCTATAGCACCAGATGCTTAGCCAGTTGGCTCACTGACAGGACACAAGTGTTTAAAGTGGATGAATCCAGATCCAGCAAGAGGCCTGTTACTAATGGTATTCCACAGAGCTTAGTGAGTGGATCACTCCTGTTTGGAATATACTTCTGTAATTCAAGGCTAATGTGGAAGGCTTATGGATGACAAAGTCTGCCAATGACTGCAAGCTGGGGGCAATCACTGAATCCCTCAATGGTGTAGATATCTTTCAGGAGGGTCTAGATCAGACCAATGATTGGTGCTAGAACCATGGCCTAAAACCAAATGCAAATAAATGGCTTTATAATTTCCTTTGAGAAGTCAAATGCCTTGCAAACTGCAACAGCAACAGTAGACCCCTAACAGTAGACTCAGACTTGAGGGAGCTAGGTACACAGATAGATAATAGCTGGAATTTTGACCACCATGTGTCCATAGTAGTGAGGACATCCTTGCATGTGGCACAATTAAAACTAAAGGTATGGCATCCAGATCCAAGGAAATAATAGTTCTGCTGTACTAATCCCTCATTAGACTAATAATTGAGTACAATGTGACATTTGGCATGCACTTGACTAGGCACTTACAGCAGTTGAAGTGACCTCAGTGGTTTCTCAGAAAGAAAATACAGGACATAAGCAACATGTCCTATGTGGCTAGAATAAAAGCCCTATTCCTTTACTCCATCTCCTGCAGAGTATCATGGGGAGAACTTTGACTGACCTAAAAGACACTAACAAATCCAGCCCTGAAGGAGCTGCTACACATGCACAAGTCAAGCAGTACAAGGGTCACCCAATCTAGAGATCTAAACTTGGTCAACAACTAAAACAAAGCATGCTAAGAGAGACAGATATGTGTCTCAGAGATTGCCTTTTCTTTGGAGCAGGTTTCTTATTCACAATAAGCAAAGCCCTTCCCTGGTCCTCTTCAAAAGCAATTTGAATCAACAGATGAAGAATCGCAAAGTCACACCTGGGATAGTGCTGATATCTCTTATGGACAGGGAGATCTGTATGATACTCAAGGCATAGGCACAAACCATGCCATCATCTTGCCACTAGGGGACATATATTGGCTAAAACCGGGTATATTGACTAGTCTTGTGAGGGTGCTTACGCTATTAACCTAGTAATCTCCTGTGAACCTATGACTGATAAGAGAGAGGCTGCAGGTCCCACATTCTGTCAAGGTGAAGCACATAACTAGACAGAAAGTACATAATATGCATTCCAGCAATTATACGAGTGCATAACATGTCCACTGTGACAATATCCTCAGGCAGAATACCTTCAGTATGACACAGTGCAGTAAGGTATACCCCTAGGCAACTATGCTACCATATGTAACGTAAGTCTTAAATCCAAAGCATAATGAAGAAAGCAACTTGTCCAACAGTCCACACATTCCTTTGCAAAACATGTCTGTTATTAAACATGAACTGATGTGCACATTAATAATGTTACAGATGGTATTTGTTATGCATTTTCACAACTTCTGCATAAGAGACACAATGTATATCACAATACATTACAGGTGTCATTAAACCCTACTTCTCAGATGATATGGCATAAAAGAAGTATGTAGAATGTATGTAATAAATTCAAGTGAAGATAGCAGGTGGATAGTCATGTGCATGACACATTCCTAGTGTCCTGTTGCTAATATGTACTGATGATATCAAAGGATGCCCATGTTTGGGGAACTATATCCATCAAAGAATATCAGCAGGTCACTCCAGTAATGACATTGCATGCAATACACAACTTATCTGCAAAAATCTGCCATTGCCTGTCCAGTTAGGAATCAGCCATCATTATGCATGACAAAAAGCCCTGGACATAGCTAACACATATTGCAACATATCAGGGCAAGCATGTCATGACATTGTGGCACACAACACTGACATGTCTCTACATTCAAAACAAGTGTTACACTGTAAGACCACAGTGAGACTAACTATATAACATTACAACTCTTGCATATAGTGAGTAACACTTGACTTATGCCTCACAACATTGTCATGCAGACTGGCATGCACACTTCCATGTTCCCTATGTTGTATGTGTGTCTGTAACTGTAACCCAGGTCTCTGTGCATGTAATGAGTCATTTTAACAGCCCACAAATAACCTAGGTGTATTACAAAGATGTAGTGGGAAGCATAAAATATATATGAAAATAAAATGGTCAGTGGATGACACAACAACATCAAATAGAACAAATAAATTCAAATTTTTAGTGATTGATAATTTCACACAGGATTGCAGAGGTGGTCCAAGTTCTTTCAAGTTGGAAGAGTTAGAGCTACTATGGCAGTTGAAATTAAATGCCTTTAACTATCCTGGCTTAAACGAAGCATGTTCTATTATGAGTATACTGAAACTTAAAAACTTGCAAAGATAGTACATTTTTATCTTATATCTTTATTTTTTATTTTGTATTTTTTATTATTTTAAATGTATTTGTGGTAATCTGTATGAATAACTTTTATTAAGTTATTTTATGTAGTTTTGAGCTAGGTTCTAGTGTGTTTACAACTTTTATATATAGAACGTTCTCTTTAAAACTGGGACTTGAGATCTGAATTACTATAATTGTTTAATTATCAATTTGGATGTTGGTTTCCCGCACTTTTTTGTATTTTTGTATTTAACGATTACCTCATAGAATGTATAGTACTTCTGATGAAGTTTGTTTGTCGTGCCTGATTTGTACAACAACATCAAATAGTCAGAATGCAATACAACACCCCAGAACAACTAGGCGATCATAACCATAGCGACAACATGTGGCGTATAAACCCTTAGGTGATGTTATACACACATTACTGACCATCAGCTAATTTACACTGCACTACATACATTTGAAGGGTTCCCTATATATGTACCTGCAAAATGCAAATGCTATAATGATGATCAGTGATTATGTAACAGGTAGACATGCAAGACTAGCATGAATGGCTTTGTTCACATCAATTCTTGAACAAAGGATACAAGTGTGTTTCAAACACAGCATCACCAGTCTTTTAGGCAAAAGTTCTAGCCATGTCGAAATGAAGTGCGTGCCAGATATAGTCTGCTTATAGCAGTCCAAATGCTGAGACAACAGATATCCATTCAATATGAGAACATGCAGGCTATGCAGAAAACAGTCAGTGAGCACCACTACCAGACCTAAAGGTTTGCCTCCTTCTCCTTTACAGACAAATATAGCAGCACAGTTAACTTTTATGTAAAACATCATAGGTAAAAGCACTGTGACAGTTACAGAGCTGTCTGTCATCTAGGTTAAGACATATAATCAAAAACATTACCTTCACCAAACGTGTCCTGCTCCTAACTCAAATGTAAACATTTTAATTACATCTATACTGGTAAGCACATGAAAATAAAACTAATGCAGTTATCTTGCAGATGCATGCTGGGTAGTCTTGCATTAATTTTAGCTGCATGGAACTGCAAGCCAAACCACTCCTCTAACAATGTTATGATGCATCCTAGGCAAAATAACATGGAAATGTTCTAACACATACCTCTCTCCCTCTACTGCTCCTCCAGTATGTGCACCCATTCAGTGCACAAGGCCCAATTTCTGGTATGATCCTCATCACCTGCAAAAGGTACAAAGCATGTCCGAATGCAACAGACAGATAGTTTAAGGTCAATATATGATCATAGGTGTGCATAAAATAACACTCAATACTTTAGACAGTGGAAGAGTACTGAACAGAAACTGGAGAACATGAGATTCAAACTTACAACTCAACTATGCTCACACTAGAACCCTAACACCTTTCTGCCTAGCAAATCCATCTTGGCTGTGATTGTATGGAATGACTGCAATTAAACAACTCAAAGGTATGATGGTGCAAAATCGGAGCAAAAACATGGATCAGGGATTCCACATTAGAAGATGGGAAAGACTACAGTCCAACATGCACTAGGAGAAAGCCTAGTTGCATGTCAGCACACTGGTCATAACAATAATACACAAAAGTTACGTTTCATAGCTCAGAGATTCAGACATTGTAATAGAACATGTGGCTGCACTTAACAGACAAATATACAGGACCTCTGTTCATCACTGGTGTGTCATACATCAAAATGTAGGTTAGACAGGAATACTGGCAATATCTACCTGGAATGTATTGTGATGTACCAAATAAGACCTCCCAAATGCCCCTGATATTTGAGGATTTCCCTGATTGTTATTCAGACTGTAGCTCTATCCTTCTCACTCCCTGCTATTAACACCAGGAGAAAGGTGGTGAATTGCACTTAATAAATAATGACATAAATAGAGGTGTAGATTGTCTTAAGTTTGACAAATGCATATTATTTCATGTTTTTGTATTATGTCACTGTCACACATTAATAGTACTAACATAGAAAATGTGTCCCTGATTGACACTACATACTTCTGGATTAGTCCCTGATTAAGTTGAGATGTATCTCTGAATGACTGAGAGCAATATTCCAAATGTACAGGTGAAGCATACCTCTATGGTAGAAGTCTTACACATCCAGGTATATTGACATAGCTATGCTGTTTCCAGAAAATGACTGGCTACCAGAGTTATTATTAGTAATCTGACAATTAAACACTATATGAGTACACATGTACAAACTAACTGTATACATGAAGCAGCAATTATCTCTACAATCAGTTTCAAAATATTAACATAGTCATATCAAAATGTAATCTAATCTACTCCATATATAGATTCAAATGCACCAATATCCATGATAGCTGTATGTTGATACAATACCTTCCCTCATAACAAAACTACTGCTGGATATGTCCATATTCCTGTGGATAACAGAAGAACATGCACCCATCTGATAAGTAAGTGCTATAGGCCTTCGTGGTACACACGCAATCAAGATGCATAGCAGCCAGACTGAATTACATATTAAAAATACAAGATCCGGTAGACATGCGGACCTACAGGGCTCTTACTTTCATTACCATGTTTTCAACAAACACATACTTAATGACACTGTGCATTTTCTAAAGCAGAGACGAGTAATGTAGGTCTGCAGGACTCCACATTCACAAGTATCCTGTGTGATGGTCTCAGAGTATTATGAATAATGGAGAAATGCATAGTCATCTGTGGCCTAGGAGCTATCGTCAGAGAAACATAGCTATGCTGGATGTGTAAAAAGATACACTGTATAAGTTGCCAAGCAAACATATGTTTTATTTTCAACAGTATGTACATGACAAACACTATTTAAAAAAAATCTACAATTGGAATTGAACCCACACATAGGAGATTAACAGTTATCTTGTATTATTGCTTAACCATATCAGTTAATTGTCAGAACAGCTAAATAATAACTCTAAAAGGAATATTTAGGACATATGCATCGTAGCTATATGTGTGATGGCCATAGAAATATACAGTTAAAGTGGGTATTATGGCATTTACTGTAGGCATTCCAAGCTGCCTTGACACCTCTGTGACCCTCCAGCAAAGATCCTCTTCATCCCTTCGATACGGGTCATAATAGCAGTGGAGAATCTGCACTCCTGTTCAGTAGATTCTTGTCCATTGTCAATGCTCCCTCACAATCTGATTCCATATGTCAATCACTGCAAAGTTCCTTGCCATTCTCACACACATTACTCGACTCCATCACAGACGGTGAGCTTCTGGGTGGCCTGCTCCTTGGTCCACTTCAGCACCAGGACAAATTGAAGCTTCCTTGCAGTAGCCATCTTGTTGCTGCAGAACAGGAAAAAAGCCTTCAGAAAATTGCTTACTGAGCTCCCACTCATTTGCAGGTAGCAAAGTTATGAGCAGTAAAAGTATCAAAATCACATTTTAAAAGTGTCACTGGTATCAGATCATTGGAGGGTAATGAGTGTACTGCAGATGGTCCCTTTTACCAATACCTATTGAACAATTGAGCTGAGCACCTTTCTGTTATACTGAGCTATTGGTTAATGCACCCAATTTCGAGAATTGATGCAGACGTGCAAACGAGATTTCAAAACCTTGAATGATAATAAACCTCATTATTTATGTATGGCACAAATCATACTTAAAAGCTGTGCACATAAAGCAGGTCTTATTTTAAGGTATACCCGACTTACAGGTAACTTCAAAGGTAATGTGGCACTTGCTGGCATTGCTGTTGTGGTATAGCTTGCTGTTATTACAAACCTATGTAATTAGTACTCCTAATAAATTTATTTATGCATGTTGATAGCCACTTTTTTGACAACATTGTCTGCAATACAAAATATCTGTTGCATGCTGGAGAGATGTAGGATTGATACAGCCGGATACATCTGCATCACTGACAAGCAGAAATTCCACATATGCACTTGTACAGATAAATGGAAAATCCCCAGTGAACAGTACATATGAATGGACTGACAATACATTTGTTTGCTTTCCTGGGGACCCTGTACATTCTGTGATATACTTATGCAAACCAATGTGTTCCAGGTGTATCAGTATATTGCATGTTCACTTATTACATTATGGATATTCATTTTTGCTTAGTAATAGCTGCAGTATAGATAGTGCCAGAATGAAAATACATCCGTGCTCCTGTATGTTTCCTTTTACTATCTGTGATATGCCCACGGATAATGAGGCTTTCTGTGGGTTTCTATAACTTGTATAATCACTACTGTACAGATGCTTTCTTATAATAATAACATAGTAGTGGTTGTTGGTGCATTTCATCCCATGCAGACGAGCTGGGGATAGCATTGCCTGCTCACAGTTTATTGTGTTGATATGTAGTTATTCATGCATAACTGTTCTTGTTATAATGACTGCTTGTTTTCTAAAGGTTTTCTTTACAGCATTGTGCTGCATACCATTTATTGACAGTAACTTTCATGATTACGATGTGTCTTATTGAGTGTAGTTGTGGATGACGCAACATTGTCGGTTTACTCATAGCCATTATGTTATGACATGCCTGTTAATGTGTGAAGTCCATTTGTATTGTAGAGTGTGTGGCACAATGGTTAAATAGTTGTTCTTTCATTGTTGTGGTGCCCACTTCAATGGGATCAAATTCTATGTATGACCTCTACAGATACACAAGTGAGGATGTTGTTCCACATGTTACATATTCAGAAGGTATTTTCATATTACTTATGTTCTTTTATATGTAACAGTACAATACATGTCAGAGACTATTTTATATAGCTTTGTATTACATATGAATGAAGAGCAGGTCAATTGACATATGCTTGCTACATCACCCTGTCCATATATGTGCCCCCATATAAATTATACCATGTGCATATCACTGCCTTCCAGATGACAGACCAAAGTAGAGGTGACAATTTCTCTCTCTGAAAAAAATTGCATCATTATCAGTGCTCTGTACCAGCATGGATACAGTCCCCTTGGATGGGCAGGAAATACTGTGTAGAGGAATGAAGTGAGGGCAGACCTGACCAACATGATGAATGCTGTGGGAGGTCACAATAGTTTCCAGGAGCCTGTTGGCAACACTGCTCTGACATGATCCTCTGTACAGCTAATGGGATATGCCAGTATGGGAGGTTGAGGAATCCCATCAGTGTTGGCCCATCATTGACTCCCCTGGATGAGATAACAGTGTTCCTGGCATCTCTGCATAACACCAGGTATGATAGCCATAAACCCTGTGGAGGGATAGAAGCAGGTGTTCCAGGATACATGTGTGTGTCATACTTGTCAGAACATTGTTGTATATACATTACCTCATTACATATCATTGTTTCATGCATATTCATGTATTGTTATTTTCAGCAGCAGAACTGTGCCATGAATGTGGGAAGACACTAACTAATAATATCCAACATAGGTGTAGTAGTATGTTAGCATACAAATTCAGTACATATATAACACTTCCAGAAACATGTGTAAGAGTGTCTTTATTTATTTGCACAGGTCCATTCACATCTGCACAGCAGCAACACATGTCAGGTGAGTGTCTCCATATACTGTTGCTGTGACCAATAGCTGTTATTACTTCTGACACCCATCATGCCAGTGGTGTATACTGACATACTGATGTATCCCAGCCAGTGTTACCTACAGATACATAATCCTGAGACATGAGCCATGCAAGTGCATTTACAGGAAGGCCAGGTTTGGTTTTCCACCATGTTTATAGGTTGTAGCATTGTGTAGCACATTTGTGATGTATGATATTCATGTCACTTTTTTCTATGAACACATACATTTGGACAATATGTGCAATGTATGTCACATGGCTGTAGCCATATCCTTTTAGTGTGGTCTATAAGTCATCATGCATCTCTGCCTGCATTCTTGACTATGTTGCTTACCCACATTGTGCTTTGTTTTTTCCTACTATAAGACCTGCATTACAACAGACAAGAAACTCATCACATGGGGAGGATGTAACTGGTATGACATTTCCTCAGTTTCATACATGTCAGTCTTGATATTCTTGTTGGTGCTCTCCATTAATACTGTCTCCTTCCACATCTGCAAAGGACAACTGCCATTTGCGCATCAGCCTCAACCAGCTGGGATGTGTATATATCACCTATTGTGTGGTATACTTTTGTTGGAATGTTATGTGATGGTGAGTATTTGCTTACTAATACTGTCTGATTACCATTGTTTCCCTATGACAGTTGCATTTCAACCCTCAACTCCACTGGTGGAGTTCAACAAAGACATGTCAGGTATGTCTTATTTTGTTATTACTTACGTATGTCACATACGTTGCATATGTAATGTAAATGGCATCTCCCTGTTATATAGTTTTTATGAGCCATGAGTTGACATGACCTCCTGCTAAGTCCTTAGCCTCACTAAAACTGTAGTCATATATTTGTTCCATATGTCAGTACCAAGCTGCATCCTTTAATTTATGTCAGTGTACCTGAATTGCATCCTCTATCTCTTCTTGTAGCACATCCACTGCCTGCCTCCACCAGTAGCCCTTCTCCTGACCCAAAGTGGGATGTGATGGGCCTCACCCATGGCACACAAGACAGTGATTTAATGGACACACTCTGGGCTAGATTGTGATAGCTGTGTGGATAAAACTATACTCTCAGATGTGGAGGAAAATGTATCCAGCCATTCTGATGATGTAGCAACATCAGATGTTGGACAAGATGATGCCTGTGTGCCACTGTCCCATGTTGAGTCTGTTGGTCATGTTGACTCTTCCCCACTACAGATTGATACTCCTGGCACAGAACATGAGAGTACATAGCTAGTGTGCATGGATGCAAGTAAAAAGCTGTCCACCTACTCTTACAGGTGAATGCACGTTCTTGGTTATGTCATAGATCTGACTTTCATGCACTTGTCCATGCCATGGATCATGTTGAACGCAAGCTGTGTGTTATATGAAAATCAGGAGTATGGAGAGGTCATGGAAGTATCAGCTGCAAATCACGATGGTATGTATTTTGTGGCACATTCTGCTGAAAGCCTGGTTATGACAGTGCTACAAGTGTCATAGTACTAACTGGGTGCCATGTGCCCAGACTGTGCCTAGCTGGTTACCACATGGGAAAAGCAGACCACCTCTCATGAGACCTACACTTGTCTATCGAACATCAGTGTCTGTGCTGTCAACATGTATGCACATCTCCTGGTGGCCAATCCACTGAGTGCCCAGCAGTCATGACCATGCAGTAAACCCACAGTCATGTTCCTTTCCACAGTATGTCTCCACATGCTGGTGTTACTGCCCCAAGCTCCTCAATAGAGCAATGCAGGCTGAGTGTTTCCGGAAGTAGCAGAGGAAGCCAGGACAACAGTGCGAGTCACCAGTGTGGTTGCCTTAGACTGCATTAGAATAATACTGGCAGTTGATACAATGTGTGTTCTGCAGTTTCATTCTGACCTTATGGCGATGATGAACGATGTGCATGCCAATGACAATTTCATCTGTATGTGGTTGTTGTGAAGTCTGGTGCTGTTATTTTTACTGAACTTCATGACCACATCCCCTGTTGATAATTATTCCCTCTTTTACACTGACATATTTTAATAGTAATATTGATGACAGTAATGAAATATATGATGACTTTTTTCACATTTGCATGAATTCATACTGGACAGATAGGGATGGAGTTTACATTACAATTTGCCTTGTTGCCTGCTATTCACACATATACCACTATGACTCTGTTATGCATACCCTTGTCACTTGTGGTCTGACTTGATGGTTTCTCTCATTACTATTTTTTATATGTTTATACTGTTTATGTTATGTCATACAGGATGCACAATGTGTGCATCTAGTAGGTCATTTCCATTATATGCGATCTATGCTGCTATTGTGGGGCAGTAAATGAATGTCAATGTTTACTCTGTGTATTTCTGTATGTGTGGCTTGTTATGGCTCAAAGATGTGTGTCAGACACTGCTGTGTTGCTTGCGTTAGGACTTGGGGTCACATTCTTCATTGCCAACACCTGTTTATTCCCCATCCCCCATGTCCTCCTGATCCTACTCTGACAACTGTGATATATCATCTTCAGACATCTTGGGTTCTTGGGATAGGTCAGGTTGCTAACATGTTGTGAAGCATGGCACACAAAGTAATCATCTTTGTTGCCTTTTCACATGTGTACTGCAGTGCACCTCAGATAATCTGGCTTTCAGCTTGCAAAAGACACACATTAAATGGTGTTTCCTGTCACTGCATATACTGTATTGCATGCCTTCTCAGCAGGGTTGAATAGGGCTCTGTATGTCATTAGCCATGACTCAAGTGGATACCCTCAGTCACCTGTGGGGGGGTGATAACACATATGTTGTTATCAGTCATGCAT